>NW_025942305.1:49957-136178 GCF_000764305.2 Hyalella azteca
TCCGATGGGTAAGTTTCATTCAAGATGTTAGGCATTTTTAGCGCGATTTTTGGGTCGGAAAAAAATCGGTTTTCCGATGCCGACCGCCAAAAATGGATTTCAGATTCGTAATCTACACCCCAAAAAACATATAATTCAAAAAAAAAACACCCTTTTTTTTGGATGTAGTTAATCTGCAATAATACCGACATGAGAATATATTACCTATACAGAATTCCACACTGGACTTGCGGTCATGTCAAAGCGGTCAGACTGCATTTTAGGGTAAAATTAAGGGATTTGGGGTAACATGTGCATGGACTTTGTAAATAAATTCGCGCCTTGTAAATGGCTTATCATGGCCAAGATATGGAATTCACGGCTTGGTGAAATGGAATCACGGCTCAAAGAAATTTAATCAAGGCTGGCAAATCCATAAAACTATGGCTCCAAAAATTCAGTCGCGGCTTGCCAAGTAGATATATTCCATGCCTGCTGAAAATCTGAAATTATATGATATTAGAGCCGCGATAATTCATTGTGGCAAACCAGAGCTTTTTTAGAATCAGTTCATTTTTAATTTCCTCATTTACTCAAGATTTAAACCAATTTCTTATGCATGATAAAGCTGGTATCCAGGATACTTTATTGGTCTAACCGTCTACTTATAAGACTCAAAAATGAACTTGAGGGAGAGTCTAAAAAACTCTCTGCTTTGCCACTAAGCGCGATATTTCAGACAAAAATAGGACTTTTCCAGCCCTGCTCAGGCAGGCTGAGCAGCCTGAGCTGCTAGCCTGCTGAGGCTGTCACTGCTCAGTGCTCACAGCAGCTCACTGACATGCACAGTGGACAGTGCCATAGACTATGTTGGCTGCAAACAGTGCAACCTGCTTCTGCTAGCATCATAGCATGAGTAGTGGCACAGTAACTGGCACTGTGCCTCTGACTCTGAGGGCTGAGCTGAGGCTCTGACAGTCAGTTGAGTGAGACTTAGTTAAAGCTGTACTCAGTGTACTGGTATGCTTTGCTGGTCTTCTTTTAACTTATAGCTACTATGTTGCAACATGTTCAGTGTACATGTACATCTATGTGAGTGACGCCCGATTGATGGTGAGTCGTCGGTGACAATCCACATCTACATCCATTCCGCATTCGCGATGATTGTGGGCAAAATTAGAGATTTTTAGAATCGATTCCTATTTAATTTCCAAATTTGCTCAAATTTAAATGATTGTCTTAGGTGTGGTTATGCTGGAATCCATGATACAGGATACTTGCTGCTGGTCTACTTGTAGGACCAAAATTACACCCGAGTAAGAGTGTAAAACACTTTCGGCTTTACTATGGCCATACGCACACCTAGCTGTCACCTACCGCACTAACCGCAGGTCCGCAGCAGGATCTCGAACGCACAGCTCAGACAGGCGACAGCTGCAAGCTTTTTGCTGTTCTTTAACTTCTTTGCACACCGGCCATCCGCTACTTCTTCGAAAGTGTTGCCAGGTTTTTCTCGGCGAGAATTCCAGATTGCCTAGCTCAAAATATCAGAAAAATTCTATTGTTCAAAAGGCTATTACCTGAAAATTTAATGAAATAATTCGTTAAAAATGTTGGTTATAAAAAGAAAAAACATTTATCTTATGTACTTCGGCTAGATCTTATGTACTTCGCCGATATCTTGCTTGACGATAATTAGCCAAATTGAACACGTTATGTATTTTCCCTCTGTTTGGAACATTTTGACACTTTTCCTTTCATGTATTGTAATACATTGTCACTTTTTCCTTTTTTATCACAGTGTCGCACTTCTCCCCCTTCGCTCAACATAAGCAAGCCACGGAAACAGGTCATCTTCATTTTGCTTATTTTCGTACATGCTTGCATATTGCATTTATCTAACATTTCGTGTTTGATCACCTGTTGCGGCTGAGCAGATAGCTTTTAGTCCGAATAACGGACTCCAGTACCTTAGTTGAAAATTTATTTCGTTGCTTGTTTTTCACATAGGTGACTTGTGAAAAGGGACGCCTGTCGGAGACCACCACTGCCGTGCATCGAATGGACTATCACGATCCCTTCCTTCCTTAAAGAACGTAGCCTACAACACTTCTTGACTGTAACATTATCAACCGCACGCCACCAGACAGATCACATTCATTGCATTAGACCAATAAGCCCACAGGAAAGTAGCCTGACGTTATGACGTAGAATGGCCTAGCATCGTCCGCCAATACGCGAAAAAAATTTACACCACCCGGACGGAGCGCGCCGGAGCCGTCCGTCCCTGTCCCGTGTGTCGAATCAGCCTACGGTCGAACGGCCACGCGTCGTACGACGCTAAATTTTGGAACAGAACTATTCTATCTGAAACCTTACCCCAGATGCTGTGAGCTAAAAGTTACGTAATTTAGCGAAGCTGCAGAAATCTCTCGTCGAAGAACGATAGATTTTGGAACAGAACTATGCTTTCTGAAACCTAACCGCGGATGTTGTGAGCTAGAAGTTACCGTCTGATGGTGCCCGGCAGGATGCATGCAGTTCCACTGGTGAACTGGGCTGGTTGGTTGCAGTCCGTTGTCAGCTAGTTACAGTTCGAGCTAAAGTCAGGGTATTAAGTGATGATTCGATGCAACGTTCAGTGGTGGACAACCATTATTATCTGTGCTATTCGCTTCAGAATATTGTGGCGTAAAGCTCCTAATATTTAAAGCAAGATTATGTCACGGGCTGGTTACCGACGGATGGTTTAATCCGCGGCAGATTGGTGGTCATCTGGATATATGATAGGCGTTCCCTTCAAGGCTGATTGGTGCACAAATTTGGTGGTGCACGGCTGCGTAGGCTGATTCGACACACGGGACAGATACGGACGGCTCCGGTGCGCTCCGTCCGGCTGGTGTAAAATTTTTACGCGTATTGGCAGACGACGCTGGGCCATACGACGTCAGGCTATTTTCCTGTGTCCGGGGCCAATAACCTTAAGCAAAGCCCCCAGTAGCTGATAAGCGCTCCGCGATGTAGCGTGTAGCTTGAGTTCTCCGACCTTACGGTCGATGCCGTAGCTTATTCTTCTGTATCGCAACTCTGTATTACCACCCCGTATACAAGATACGTTATCTGGACTTATGTGTCTTACTTATCCCTCACTACCTATAGGCCCGTTTCCACTACGGGGCTGATTCTGAAGGATTGAGACTGGCCTGAGACCAATAAGCCACATGGCTGGACTTGAAAACTGGCGTGCGCGTTTCCACTACGTACGTTACGTGTGCTGGGATTGAGACTGACCGTCTGGGCTACCGCACTCGCTGGCCTTTGAAGATAGATTACGCTGCCGCTCTTGCTTTTACTAGCTGTTGTCACTATGCGCAGGAGGAAACAAAGATCTCTTTACCTAATAGCAGTTATGAAACGCAAGAATGGTTTCAAACTTCTCATTAACATAGTTTATCCGTGTAATAACATGCATTCACCAAGGGATTTATGCGGCTCAATGAGCGGCTCAAAAGAATGAACACTGCTTCATTCGCCGATGAGCCCGTGTCGATGGTCCGGACAGCCTCAGTCTGGGCTGAAAAAGACAGTTTTTCGGTCGTCAGTCGCGCAGAGTCTCATAGTGGAAACGGGCCTTTAGTCAACGAAGAAC
Source organism: Hyalella azteca (assembly GCF_000764305.2). Lineage (NCBI taxonomy): Eukaryota > Metazoa > Arthropoda > Malacostraca > Amphipoda > Hyalellidae > Hyalella > Hyalella azteca. Next base: position 53,586 of record NW_025942305.1, read on the forward strand.
CCGATCCTCAGGTAGAGCTTAATATAATGAGTTCAATGTCTTGAGCGCAACCTCGGACACCTGTGGGCTGATTGGTCTAATTCAATGGATGTGATCTGTCTGGTGGCGTGCGGCTGATAATGTTACAGTTAAGAAGTGTTGTAGGCTACGTTCTTCAGGGAAGGGATCATGATAGTCCATTCGAAGCACGGCAGCGCTCCCAATGATATTAGTTTCTTAGGTGATTAAAAGAGAAAAATATTTAACTGGGAAACTGAGGAACAACGTAGCACCTAAAGAAATTAAAATCAATGATATGCAAAAGAATAGAAAGGTGATGTTAAATAGCTAGGCCGTAAACTAACTAACCGGTCGCGGCGCGGTGCTGCGTGAAGTTGGGCGCGACGTCTCGGACAAAAACGCGGCCTCTCTCACGGCCGGTCTCGCGGCCGAACTCCAAATTCAGTGAGCGTGGAATATCTCGCGAAATACTGAACGTAGCTCGATGAAACTTGGTACACATAATCACTAGAGCCTAACGGTGATGTTCTAAACATCACCGTTAGGCTCTAATGATTATGTGTACCAAGTTTCATCAAGCTACGTTCAGTATTTTGCGAGATATTCCACGCTCACTGAATTTGGAATCACGGCCGCGAGACCGGCCGTGAGAGAGGCCGCGTTTTTGTCCGAGACGTTACGTGATCACATCCATTGAATTAGATCAATCAGCCCACAGGAAAATAAGCCTGGCGTCGTATGGCCCAGCGTCGTCTGCCAACACGCGAAAAAATTTTACACCACCCGGACGGAGCGCGTCGGAGCCGTCCGTATCTGTCCCGTGTGTCGAACCAGCCCATGGTCGAACGGCGACGCGTCGTACGACAATAAATTTTGGAACAGAACTATGCTATCTGGAACCTAACCCCAGATGCTGTGAGCTAAAAGTTACGTAATTTAGCGAAGCTGTAGAAGTCGCTCGTCGAAGGACGATAGATTTTGGAACAGAACTATGCTTTTTGAAACCTAACCACAATGCTGTGAGCTAAAAGTGCCGGTCTGGTGGAGCACGGCAGGATGCACACAGTTCCACTGGCGACCTGGGCTGGTTGGTCACAGTCCGTTGTTCGCAAGTTACAATTCGAGCTAAAGTCAGGGTATGAAGTGATGATTCGATGCAACGTTCAGTGGTGCATAACCATTACTTTCTGGGCTATTCGCTTCAGAATATGGTGGCGTAAAGCTCCTTATATTTAAAGCAAGATGATGTCACGGGCTGGTTACCGACGGTTGGCTTAATCCGCGGCTGATTGGTGGTCATCCGGAAATATGCTAGGCGTTCCTGTCAAGGCTGATTGGTGCACAAATTTCGTGGTGCACGGCTGCGTACCCCTTGGGAGTATAACTTCCGCAGCTCTCCTGCCTGCTCCGGACAACGACCGTCCAGTGTTGCGCTCTACAGTAAGTAAGTAAGAATGGTCCAGTGTTGCGCTCTACAGGAGACAGTGTAAAGCCCCTTTCACACAGGGCAGTAGATACTGCGCGCGTCAAAAATGCCGCGGCACTATTTACCGCGCAATCTTTCACACGAGGCGCTTTTTACTGCTGGGATCTATCAGTCTTGCAGTGCTTTATGCTTCATCAGTCCATCTCTATGTTTATGTAACAATATTTCTATATGGAAATCTATCTCTACGTGAAAATAATGTAAATACATCTCTATGGAAATACCTATATATTTTATGGAAAATATATCTTATATGAAATATATCTCTATCACTTCAAGGATATATATATATTTATCAATGTATATCTTTATGTTTATGTAACATTATTTATGTACCGATATTTATGTAATAATATTATGCTATAATCTATGTCATGCAGTGCTGTTTATAATGAACCTAAAATACGGCACCACTGTCTGCTAGGATGTGGCGTCAAAAACCGCCCAGTGTGAAAGATTAAATTGAATATCATTGCAAGCTAAACTGTCGCGGTAAATCTATCGCCGCAGTTTTAGCGCGACACACGCTGGCGTCAGGCGTCAAGTTCTACGCCGCGGCAATAGCATGCAGTCGTGTGTGAACAGCAGTGCACATTTCGTATGTCCGCTAAGGTTCGGCAGTAAATACTGTCGGACGCTGGCAGTATTTACTGCCCTGTGTGAAAGGGGCCTAAGAGAAGACAATGGTCCAGTGTTGCGCTCTACATGAGGCAGTTTAAGAGAAACGAATAAACTTCTCTTACAATATCTCAAACAAGGCTAACCCTCATCTAATCCAAGACACCCATATGCCGCCGTGTCTCTGTAGTGTCGTCGCTCCAGCATTTCTCGTCGATAGAAAACTCACTAATTTGCAAACATTCTTCAATATCCGCATAATTAGCGATGCCTCGAGACATGGAAGTGTTTGCGCTGATCCATTGATACGCATCATGAAAATAAATTGGTCTTCTTCATTTTTCTTGGTTCGAAGTCGCCTGTAATATTTCTCTTACAGGCGACTCCAGGAAGCAGCGCATCTTTTGTTGCTGCTCCATATAAGTAATTAAACCTGCAATAAGATAAAATTATAGTTTCAATTCTACAGAAATTCAAAAGGGAACAAACTAACACTTGGCAACCTAAATGATATAGTATAGTTTCTCAGCTGATTAAAAGAAAAAAATATTTAACCGGGAAATTTGAGAAACAACGTAGCACATAAAGAAATTAAAATCAATGATATGCAAACGAATAGAAAGGTGATGTTAAATAACAAAGGGCGTAAACAAACTAACCGCTGCGCGGTCGCGGCTTGGTGCTGCTCGAAGTGGGTTGCGTAGGGCCCGTCTTGGGAGTAAAACTTCCCCAGCTCCTCCGCCTGCTCCGGCCAACGACCGGAGACGCTCTCCCACACGTCATCGCACGAGCCTAGCGGGAGGAAACCACACTAGTCTCAAGGGTTTCTTGAGGCTCGCAATGGTTTATCTGGTGTCGGTGATGGCGATAGATCCGCTACTAAGATGATATTTTTGTACGAGGCACTTGAATACGGAAGACAACTGATCGCACAATAGAGTGCAAAAGGTAACGAGAAACAGTGTGGAATTGTTTACAGTATCCCATCAAATGAAAAATTGAATTTTTTGTAAATATATTAAGGAGTTTCAGAAGATATTCTAGGTATTCTTCGAGACTGGCACTTCGGTTTATATGCATTTGCAGATAATTATTTATTTTCATATTACCTAATATTATTATTTGACAATTATTAGTGGATAAGACCGCCCCAAGAACTCACCCACGCCGAGGATGTTCGACCCCACAGCTCGGTTGAGGACGAGCTTTGCGTAGGCGTTACACGAAGGCATGTGAGAAGCCTGTGTGTAAAGCCCCGTCCACACGCTCAACATAACATAACATAACATAGTGATGTCGGCGCTGAAGTGTAGGCCTGATGTGGCCTGTCGCCGACTCTTTTCCTTTTCGTGCCTTGTTCATAGATCTAAACTCGTGTCATTTGACCGGATCATTTCATGACTGGCGATAGTTTGAAGTAGCTACTAGACTTCCACCGGGTTCGATAAGGAGCTAAAGTTAAAAACCGAAATCAAGTTGAGTAAAAATTGTACAAATTGTTAGATTGTTCAAAATTGTTACAGACTTGAGAGCAAGCGGCTTTCAGAGAGCGGCGATCACAGCGGCTAGGAAGAGGTAGGCGCGAGAACAAAGGCTTATTGTTCCGCGTGGGCCAGGGCGTGGGCGTTACCCTCGCGCGGTAACCCTCACTGACTCAAAGTCCGTTATTTAAAAATGAAAACACTTTCACTTGTGTGGCTTGTTCACTCTATTTGCACTCACTTTTACTGACTTCACTGAACTGAACTGAAATTCGGTTATTCTCTGGCACGGATCATAAAAAAAATTCGAAAAGAGTTCCGAAAACGGCACAGTAAAAAGTTAAAAATTTAGAAATTTGGGACCTCGAGCACGAGCGTCCGCTCTCGACCACGGTTTAACGGAGACCTAACATAACGTCAGTCTTGCATGTCATGCCAGGTTTGACGACAAGACGGAGCGTGTGGACGCTCAAAGTTTGACGTCTTGCATGACGGGTGGGCGGAGTTTGAGATTTGACAAACCTGGAATAGACGGACGGGCGAGACCTTTTGGTTCATGCAAGACTGACGATAAGTATGAGCGTGTGGACGGGGAACCGACTAGTTGGTCAAACTTTTACTCTATCTCAGTCTATATTGATGATGAGCGCTGTGACATTGTTCCTCGCTAGCTCTAGTTTTTCATGTCCCAGGATATCCGACACTGGTTTCACGATTTCTTTTGGTGAGTTTATCGAGTTATATCGTAGTTTCCCATGTTTATGGCAAATTAAATCAAATAGCTACAGTGACAAGAACAAGAGAGCACTGGCCTAAGCGGCATTGATTGCTGAGTGCAAAGAAGTTGATCATACAGCCAACAAAGACTTTGTAACGAAGAAAATAAACTCTTTATCGAAAAGAATGTGCCAGAATGAAGCCGTCAATGCTGTCTGGTGCAGATATGAATGCTGTCTATCAACCCTCATTGTCATTGTGGTATTTTTTAAAACCATTTTCGGGGCCACCGCGTACGTTTGCATCGCTTTAACCTAATTTTGTGGCACAAACTGCGATCACTGCAGCGAGCAGCACTGCCTCCTCCATTGTCGCGAACGCACCAAAAACTGAAGGAAAGTTTGAGCGTGTGGACGCTCTTCAGTCTTCCGTCAAAATCGGTCAAACCTGGCATGACATGCAAGACTGACGATAAGTTTGAGCGTGTTGACGGGGCTTTACTCAATTCTTGCCACCACCAGAACGTCACCACTTGTGACACCTCTTCACGATACTGGACCAACTTGGGATTAAAATTGAGTCTTCATTGAGATGAAGCCGTCCAAAATTTTCGGACACATCCTCATTTCTACTAATAGGGCACAATCTTTTTGTGTGCCATTTTTCATCACAAGCGCCACAGTTGGTATTCGAATAAATTATATCTACAGAAAGCGCAATAAAAACTGGCACCTAAATAAGTGAAATTCATCTACAAAGCCTAATAAAGGTGAAATAAAAAATGAATTATAACCTTAATTAAAAGTTGTTTTAATACTTAGTCATTTGACCTTTTGCCTTCAGGACCCTCTCAAGGCCATTTGGCATACGGTCCTGGCTATGTTTTCAAAATATTGAACGTCCATCTCTTGAATCCTGACTCGTTTGATTTCCTTCTTTAATTCTGGAAGCGATGTCAAATTAAATTCGCAATTCTCAGCTTACTCCTCATGTGTTTCCATGCATTCTCGATGGGATTAAGATCAGGGCTATTTCCAGACCATTCCAGTACCTCAATACCCTTCTCTGCAAGGAAAGTCTTCACTTTTTTGGACATGTGGCAGGGAGCCTTGTCATGCATGAAAATTGATGTTCCATGAATTTCATAGGGAAGCAGCAAATGATCCTTTAAACACTCGATGTAGAGATCACCATTCATTGTACCGTTTCTTGGGAGGAAATACAGACCCCCTCTACCCATTAGGGCCACTGAAACAGCCCCAAATCATGACAGATTCAGGATGTTTTACAGTTTTAGATGTGTACTTGGGAGCATAAGGGTAAGAGCCACTAGGCCTACGGACCCTTTCTCTTCGGTTGGAAAACATCTGAAACGCTCTCTCGTCGCTCCACATCACTTTTAACTATTGCTCAGGTGTCCAATGAAGATAACGACGGGCAAAATCCATTCTTTGCTTCACCATACGGGCATTGAGAAGGGGTTTTCGTGTCGCGACCCTGCAAGGGAGGCCTAGGTCTTTTTGCAGGCGATGCTGCACAGTACGGACAGACACCTGCTGAAGCAACATCGGATGATTTTTTTTCAGTTGAACTTCAGTATTTTTGGATTAATTGTAACTTCACGCTTTATAAGCTTGTCATTCATTTCTGAAGTCTTTTTAGGTCTCCCAGACCCCACTTTCCTCTTCGGCACCTCCCCTTAGGTACAGTCAAGGTAGTCAGTCGTCTGAAGAATCTCAGACTCTGACTGCAAACTGGATTAGCTCGGCCTAGCACTCAAAGATTGCGTGATATACGGCTCTGACGGAGTAGTAAATGTTATCGGCACTCATAACTCGGTTTGGTCACGTGTCAGAGCTGAGTCGGAAAATTGTATGTTGATAGGATTCACCTGCCATTCCATGAACTTGACTGTGCAGCACGTTTTTGAGACAATTGCCATCCAGCATTGGATTTCTTTTAAGTGAAGTACCGTCCGTCCGTCATTTTTCTCCTGTAGCAGTCTGCGACGTGAGGAGAACCAGAAACCCTTCGAAGCAATGAATCCAGATAGTGAGATATCTGGCCCTCCAGCACCTTTCAAAAAATTTTCTGCCACTCACTAGCTGGTCCGCGGCTGATGTTTGCACAATCTGCTGATCAACTGGCATGAGCTGAAAGCCTACTTTTCCTGCGCAGAAGCCCATGCGCCTGCCAATATACAGTACAAGATCACTGCAATTGCAAACATGCTAAAAGATGATACGTACATTCTTCCTTTTCGTTACTTTCCACACTCTTATTTTTCAGAAATTGGAGCACTCGAATGCTCGTTTTCAAGGGACCAATGTCGATCCCGAAAACTTTTTAGCGAGTTCGATCTCCATCACAAAAGCCTGAAGTCAAGAGTTTTTGACAGCGGTGTGCATCAGTTGCCTTTGCAGTGTGTTGACCTCGGGCCAAGTTCAACGCTGAGTGTCAGATTTTCATACACAAGCAACCAATTCAACAGAAAGAATCGTCTAAAAAATGTGGCGAGAACATCGAAAAGCGATGTTTGAAATTTAACCAGGACCTTCTGAGTGAGCTTGACAAGCGACGACTAAAAAACAAAGCAATATTATACACAGTGTTTTGTCAAACCTTGGACTCTCCAATGTTTTGTCCCCAGATGAAGAAAGTCCCATTCAGTCAGCTGCCGTTTTCCCATCTGATGGGTTTAAATGCGCAAGCTATTGAAACCCAGTATCGGAAGATAAGTCACATTGATTGGGCAGAGTCAACACTTTTTAAGAACTCATCAATTCCAAAGACAGCACTTGAATTCTGGAGTTCCATTCGAGATTTCATTGATCTTGAAAGCCATTGTTCATTCATGGAAATGGCAAACTACTGTCTACTTTTACCAGTCACCAATGCATTCGTGGAGCGAGTATTTTCACAAGTCACCTATGTGAAAAACAAGCATCGAAAAAAATTTAACTAAGGTCTGAAGTCAGTTATTCAGGCCAAAAGCTATCTGCTCAACCACAACAAGTGTTGCCGCAATTTTGTCATCATACCCGGTATGCTAGATCGATGAATGCAATACGAGTATGTACGAAAATAAGGAAGAGGAAGATGACCTGTTTCCGTGGCTTGCTCATTTTGAGTGAAGGGAAAAGGTTCACCCTGTGATAAAAAAAAAATATAACTCAGTACCCACTGCAGTGAGTGACAGAGAGCGCATTTTCTCGCCGACGAAAACTTGAGGTCACGGATGGACGGACAGACAGACAGACGGACATGGGGAGCACAATAGTGCATTTTTTACATAAATGAGAAAATGCGCTAAAAAGGAAAAAGTGTCAATGTAATCAAACACAGAAAAGAGAAGTGTCAGACGGTTTCAAAGAGAGGGGAAAAAATATAAAGTTCTTCAATTTGACTAATTATTCATCACGCCAGATAAATGCACAGTACAAAGGATAAAAAAATGATTTTTCTTATTCTAACCAACGTTTCTGAAGAAAAGTTCTATCAAATTTGACGGTATTTGTCTGTTTTTGAAAAAAGAATTTTTTGTATATTTCTGGTATTTTGAGGTAGGCAATCTGGCATTGTAGCCGAGAGAAATGTTGGCAACACTGGACCTGGGAGGCGGGACTCGGGAGCCCTGAGCGCCGAGCGTGCCGGCGCCCGTGTGGGGATTATCTTTTACCACTCCACATTAAATTATTTAACTCCTATCAGAGAATTAACCGGCCTAGCTAGTTGACCTAAATTGTTCACCAAGGCACGGACAGAAACATAAAGATTGGCAGGACGAATTTGGTTGGGAGTAATGAACACACAAAAATTGTTAAGTTATTTATTAGCTCAGCTCACGTGACCTGCTCGTTTTGATGCAGGAGGTTGATGCGCGTCAACGGGCCACCGTGGTTGGGTTGTAGCGTCGATGTGCACGTGGTTGAGTGGCGAGACGTTGGCGAGCTTATTCGATGCACATGGTGAGGCTGACGAAGTTAACTGAGCGTGCACGTAGAAAGCTCACAGAGTGTCTCTAGCGAACGTTCTCTAACAGTAAAACGTTGTAAAGGGAACAGTGAAAATTCACTGACTATCCGAATGAGAGTAAAATTGAGTATATCACACTTCACAGCAAAGTTCACTGAATATTCACGGATGAGCGTCGGTAGGTTGAGTTGGCTTGGGGCGCGGCAAGATCCAAGATGGCGGCGTGCGCGTCGGCAAGATCCAAGATGGCGGCGCCCGAGTTGGCGGGAAAGGCGGCTTGAGACGCCGATAGAGGTGATGGCCGAGACAGTTGAAGTTGCTGACAGCGATGGCCTTAGATTCGGGAGATTGCGCGTGATCTTGATTTTATGCGTTGCAGGAAACAGATTATGTGGAGATGGGAGATGTTGACGACTCAAAGTCAGGAGGCAAATAGAACGAGAGGCTATAAAAGAACCAGTGAGCAAGGGGCTCGAGATGTTGCCATCGACTGAGCTGCTTTCTCCGAGACTCTCGTGATGATGTTATGATTATCTAATATGATTTAAAATGTACGACTTTAATGTGTATTGTAAGTGTTAATATTAATGTTAGTATAAGAAACATAAAAATTAGTTATATTATGTTAGTATGAAAAATATAAGAATTAGTGATATGTTATGCATAATATTAGTGCTATGTAGCGAGATCCGCTACACCCGGCCGCCGGCCGCAGGCGGCGGGCCGGCGGGTAGCGGCAGTGATGATCTAACCTCCGGAGGAATATGTTGTGAGCGACGTTTAGGTCCAGCAAAGTTGTAGGATCCGACCGGCCAAATGCTTACTTGATGTTCGTGAACCATGTATTTTTTGCACTGTATAGTTTCAATGCTGCGGGTCTGTATTTAACGTAGGTAGATCTCTAGGTTTTTCTATCATTTTCGGTCTAACAATTAAGTTCTTACGCGCTAGTAAGGAGATCTACCTCGAAATGTCAAGATCGTTCTTCGAACTTTCTGAGTGTGCAGCTGCAGCTGACTGGTAGTTATAACTTCTTGGACGTAGCTTTGAGCGGGAATGTTCACTCAATACATCCGTGTGGAGTGAGTCAACTTGGCACTACTTTTACTACTTGGCACTACGTGTACGGTGTCCCTAGCGGTGTTTTGATAAGCCGGCCTCTGGGCGGTAATGAGCTTCAGTCTCAGCAGGAGTATGGGCTATCGAGTGTTGTAGTGCGCCTGGGCTATAACTTGTGACGCTAACCAACATTTATTTTCTACAACTCTTGTGTTCATTTCTGGCGTGAATGGGACTTTATAATGTTCCTCGTCAGGTGAAACCTACTCATGCCGATGGGCTACTTAGCGCAAGTCGTTCTGAAATCGAGAAAAGGAGAACTGTCGGCACTCTGCAACGGTTGAAGAGAATACGTTACGTTAATTAAGTTGACGAATGGAATTAGGCCCACGTGTGACGTTCGCTATTAAATTTCGAAAGACAGTTACGGTCGTCTTGCAGCTCGTGCTTCGAAGTTCGATCTGGCGCCATTTCTGTTTGACTAAACGAGTTGAATGTAGTGATCCTGTAGGAATCTACTCTAATCAGGCGAGATATTAATGAGATGCAGACTGGGATGCTTAGACTTCTGGTAATCTCAGTCTGTCAGCCTCTTCCAAAGTATTGTTCTCGCAGTTAGTAACATAATAACATTCATTGCGCGTGAACTGCTGCCGCTGGACAGACGAGTTCAAAATGCATCCCATGGTTGAGTGAGTTTTCATAAGATTGTTTCCTGCTTCAATGTTGTAATTTTATTTATTGACTGAACGGCGATTGCTTTAATTTAGTCAGGTTGCGTCCGTAGCGTCTTAGACCTTACTCGGAGTATTTGCGTATGTTTCTCGTATGAAATTGGTTATGGCAACAATCGTACAGAGAAGGTTGCAATGAAACACTGGAACATTTAATATTAAATTAGGAAATTGAAGTTCACATCCTACGTAAATAAAAATCTCTAGTACAGGAAAAGGGTTCGGTTAACATTACTCATATATCCTATTTTTACCAGAAACGATGATCATTTTCTGGTCCGTTGACTAGAACGACTGGCATAAACGACCGTACTTATCGCACACGTTTGCGGCTGTGTTGTGCAGCGGTACGTACCGCAGCCGTAGCGTGCATCTACGCTGCCCACTGTCGTTCTTTCTCTATAGTTGTCGTGTCTGGCTGATATAGATGTCTAACGGTCAGTCTGGCGGTAGGTTTTTTATAGCGACCGTACTTCAAAACACTGGTGTAGTGACGATAGTCTGCCTCGTCGATGTTACGCCAAGCTCATTGTCGTGCTTCCGCTTACCGATGATAATTGTTGCTCAGTGCTCGAAATCTTTAATCTTACGATTGCCGGTGTTATAATTGTTGGACGTCGCTTGGCCTCTCGCGCCGTAGCACGGCTATAAAGCCCCTTTCACACAGGGCAGTAGATACTGCGCGCGTCAAAAAGCCGCGGCAGTATTTACTGCGCAATCTTTCACACGAGGCGCTTTTTACTGCTGGGATCTATCAGTCTTGCAGTGCTTTATGCACCATCAGTCTTTCTCTATGTTTATGTAACAATATTTCTTTATGAAAATATATCTCTATGTTAGAATGATGTAAATACATCTCTATGGAAATACCTATATATTTTATGGAAAATATTTCTTTTATAAAATATATCTCTGTCACTTTAAAGAAATATATAGTTAACAATGTATATCTTTATGTTTATGTAACAATATTTATGTACCGATATTTATGTTACAATATCAGTCTATAATCTATCAGTCTAGCAGTGCTGTTATTATGCACCTAAAATACGGCCCCCACTGTCTGCTGGGATCTGGCGTCAAAAACCGCCCAGTGTGAAAGATTACATTGAAAACCATTGCAAGCTAAACTGTCGCGACAAATCTACCGCCGCAGTTTTAGCTTGACACACGCTGGCGTCAGGCGTCAAGTTCTACGCCGCAGTAAAAGCAGTCGTGTGTGAACAGCAGTGCACATTTCGTATGTCCGCTAAGGTTCGGCAGTAAATACTGTCGGACGCTGGCAGTATTTACTGCCCTGTGTGAAAGGGGCCTATGTCACAAACAAAGCAATGAACGTTGACCGTACAAATAAGTGAAGTTACGGCCGTTACCCATTGATTTCTGACGTTATTGTATCGGAGTCCTAGTGGTATGAATGTGTAAGTTCCGCGCGGCCGTTATTTCTGACGAAACCGGCCGAGGCAGCCACCTATGTCTACAAGATAGCTGCAGACCGTACTGGCGTGACGGTCACCTTAATTGAAGGCCCGTTTACACTAGTGGCAACGACATGCGCTTTGAGTCGTTTGCTGCAGTGCCTCACCGCGCACAACCGTTCACACTACTTTTGTACTCGGTAGTGTGAGACCGCGCGCTTTGAACACCAGTTGCCACCTAGACGTCAATGAGGATGGAAGTAACCGAATTTGAGCTGTGTGCCATTGTTCTCGGGTGTGTGCGGTCCGTCATTCTTCACACTATGCCAGTTGTAAACGAGAATTTAGCATAGGCATCATAATTAGAGAACTAGCACATTGAAAAAGATACAGTTTATAAAAAATATAGTCTATTCTTAAATAAAAAGTTCCAATATTCGTACCGATATATCATCCTTTGAAATCGCTAAACCGTAATGCATAAATTGTAAGGAGTTGCTACAATCACATAAACTAAACACGTCATGTAAAAATAACTTACATCATTTGCATTTCGATTTTTGTACTCCTTTGACCGAACACTCCCATAGGCATTCCTGTTCTCTGTGTTGCATGAGGCATGGCCCCTGTCAATCGCTAGCTCGTCAATCGGTCAAGAAGCGCATGCAGAGGCTGCAAAGCGCCTCTGCATGCGCTTTGAGGCACTTGATTCTCGTGTGTTGCCCCTAGTGTGAACGGGCCTTTAGTAGAACAACCTTTTGGCGCGAATATTAGGGTCCTTACACAAGCAGACGTCGCGCACACTTGAGCCTACCATGGGACCCAGCGACTGAGTTCCACAAAAGTCAGCCCAAAAACCATTCTGAAGCATTCCTGAAAACGCTTGTGAATGGGCTTGACGCGAGGATCTTCCACTAGGGGAGGTGGTAGAGCCACTGGTGCTGAAGGAGGAGCTGGCTGGGCGGCTGGTGCTCCTACGGGCTGAGGGCCAGGGGAGCACCAGCCCTTGTAGAGCCTGTGCAGCTGCTGCAGCAATGACATTGATGGCATCCTCATAATCCAGGTGAGGCACCATAGCGCAAAAAAGGACATCCTCCGTGAGGAGGGAGGTGTCTGGGGCCGCAAATAAGTTGTCATACACGACATCCCCGGCTGCAAAGCTGAGCATCTTCAGGACCTGGCGATCCACCTCTGAGATCCCTGAAAGGAGAGGGTTATTCAGATTGCTCCCGATGGCCTGCACCCTTTTGATGACGTAAGTTTTATTCTCCTCCGTAATCATTTTGTGCTAGCAGACAATCACCGAAAGCTAACAAGATCATGAGGATGCTCGAGCGCTTCCTGGCCTCTGTCCATTCCAATGTCATCCATATAGGCGAGCGTCACATTCTGCTTAGTGTAGAAGAGGTTTCCATTTTGATGCTTCACGAACAATTGAGTTACAAAATCTTCTGAAATGGGGTTCATATGGAGGATTGCACTCATTACCTGAGCAATAGTTGGCCCTTGTTGAGAGTTGACCATATTATGTGCCAAGTGCCACTTTGATATGGCAGGTATCCTTGATACGCCTCCTGCAGTTTGGCGTCACTGGGCCGGTCCTGCCTATAATTGCTTAATATTATCCTCGGCGGCGCAGGTATCCTTGATACGCCTCCTGCAGTTCGGCGTCACTGGGCCGGTCCTGCCTACAATTGCTTAATATTGAGAAGTAAAATGTTATTATTTTTACATTTTACGTACGTATGTGAAGTTTCATGATGATCGCATAATAACTGTAGGAGTTATAGGCTACCTCGGTTTTAGGGTAGCCGGTCCCCTTAATAGCTCTGTTATATTGAATTATCCGTGCATGGCGATGTTATTAACGCGGCTACTCCCAAACGCTTGGCATTTCTTTCCGGACTCCATGTGCTGAGAGTCGCAGCCGCGGCTTTCTTTATTTACGCAGGAGCATACAAAAAAATTCATAAGCAAATATCGAAAATTTTGAGAGAAACATACAAAATGCTTCCATGTGAATGCCCATATAAGCTAAAAAGCTTCACAGGCGACATTAGCGGTATTACAATCGAAGAACAATGGCATGCTTCTATAACACTAGCCAACATGCTTGTATGACTTTCTATCGTAAAACGCTCTCTATGTTAGAGATCTTCGATATCTGTCATCATGGTGTTAAGATTAGGAACATTTTGCAACTGCACGTAGCGGAACTGGCTTGCTGATGCATTTCAATACCTTTATTCCATGAATTGGTCCACTAATTGTAGGTTCGAAATAGGTGACAAAACTTTCAATATTGTAATATTCAAAAAATTTTCACGTTTTTTGCCCACATATATTTTTCTTATATTCAGTGCTTCTAAAATAGAGTTGCAGACCGTACTGGCGGTCTGCAGCTTTCATGTCTTTTCATGTCAGCTTTCATGTATTTTCAATTGACTTTACGTCAACGAACATTTCTTACCAAAACACTACAGTTTTGACTTTACGTCAACGAACATTTCTTCCCAAAACACTACAGTTTTAACTTTACGTCAACGAACATTTCTTACCAAAACACTACAGTTTCGACTTTACGTCAACGAACATTTCATACCAAACCCCAAGAGAGGTGACTTTGTTCTTCATCTCCGTGACATCTTAGTCGGTGTAGACTAAGCCTATCTCAGCATCTGGGCAATAATTCGCCAGAAGTCTTCGGTCCGTAATTTTCCGTAAACAGATTGCGTCCGTAATTTTTTATGGCAGTCTTGTACTCTCTTAGGGAGCGCAGCTCAACACCACAAATTTAGCTCATAAACAAGCCCCAGCGCCTACGCCTACCCTATAACGCAATAACTAAACTCGGCTCACACCCAAGAAGCTGTAGGTAACGGAGTCATCTCCCCACACCAACTTTAAGCAACACCTACCTCACTCCACAGCCTGCTGAATCAAATAGTCAATTGTCAACAGGTCTTACTCCGCAGAATTTTACCCCATACTATCACTTCTTACACACGCCGTAAGCCTTACTGGCCGCAGACCACGCCGGATCATCGTAAACCTGCTCTGCTATTTGCAGGACTGACGTAATCCCGCCGCACTCCACGCCCCACGGGCAGAAGCGCAAACCGCCGTCCCTATAACGCCATGCTCCGGTTCTCCCTTTCGCAGCCGTAAGGCTTTCTTCAATTGCTGATCAGTTGTGCGCCAGGTTAGGTTAGGTCCCTCCATCACGCCAGGCGCATTACTGATCGGGCAACGTTCAAAAGCCTTCTGATGGCTGCGAAGGAGGAGAGCCGGGGCATGGCGTTATAGGGACGGCGGTTTACGCTTCTGCCTGTGGAGAAGAGCGCGATGAAGCAGTGGCTGTGACGTAACGGCGCTGTTATGTCGGGCGCTTATTTTCAAAAGTCGCGAATACTCCAGGCTGTGTTTAATAATAAGCACGCAACAGGTTGGCTATTTGCGCACGGCTGTTGCTTCGGCGGCTTGAAGTTATCTGGCTGATTGATTCATTTCCAGGAAAGGAAATGGCACCTATGGGCTTTAGGCACTTAATCACACAGGCTAATATGCCCTCTAGCGTGATTACGAACGGAATGGAATAGATATTGAATTATGGGCAAGGGCTTTGTAGGGGGTCTATACTGCGTCCCCCTAGCACTATATCGAACCCGGTGGAAGTCTAGTAGCTATTTCAAACTATCGTCAGTCATGAAAATATCCGGTCAAATGACACGATTTTAGATCTTCTGTGAACAAGGAACGAAAATGAAAAGAATCGGCGACAGGCCACATCAGGCCTACACTTCAGCGCCGATATCACTATGTTATGTTAACGCATCGATGAACAGCTAAAGAAGCAAAGATTGCAAGAGGCCATTTGCGCGTGCTAACCAATCTTGCGAGAGGTTGTTGGTGCGAGACCTATACAAACTACTCTTGAGAGAGACCGTTCTCGACAGACTCACTAACTGCTCGCGAAAGAGGCTATTTGCGCGAGACCCATTAACCACTCTTGAAAGAGGTTATTTGCGCGTGACCTATTAACCACTCTTGAAAGAGGCCGTTTAAGCGAGACCCATTAACCACTCTTAAAAGAGACTTACTAAACACTTTTACAACTACAAGAGACCGCTTCTGCGTGTACCAATCCTACCTATGCCATCTGCGTGTGTTGGCTAAAGGCTAAACTAACCCCACAGTTGGGAAGAAGACCCCAAGGAAATTGACGCAGTCGTGTATGATACTAAGAGCTCTGTAATACGGTGCCTAGGGACATGGCTGAGGACATAAGACATCTGTGTACCTAAGGCACTCGTCGAAAGGGAACGATGTCGAGTTCGTGAAGTCGACGGAATACATTAAGGCTTTTCTCTTTATTTCTTGCAAGTCTGCGACGTAATTTTGTGGGTGTAGTTACTTGCTTTTTAATATAACAGTGTCTGGCAGCGGACTCTACAAAAGCATTTCAGCGGTCAGCATTTCATCTCTTATTTGCGGGCAATGCGCTCTTTCTTTCGGCCGTAATATCGGCCTCCGAGTCGGGAGTTACCGATGGGGTCGGGAATTACATTTTTTAGGTTCAAAGAAATTGTTCACGTTGCATACAAAGAAATGTGCACTCAAAGTTAATTTTGTTTGAATTGCTGGCTAGTGTGCTACACTAGGTACATGGGAGAGAGTCAGTTGCGTTGGAAGAGTAAGCACGTGTTTAAACAGCGTTCCTTGAATTCCGGTTAATTTTTCATTGAAAGATCTCGCTTCAACCTAAAGTCATTAAATCTTCAGTGTGATTCTTCATACATTTCAACTCATTTTCTTTAGAAAACCCAACTGGCTTTCTCCCGCACAGGTTTGCCAGTCCTTTTTTTTCATTTTTTTCACTTTATTATCTTATTTATTACTTTTCGCTTTCTTCTGTTGTTGATGTTGTTGCTTTGGTTGTTTAAACTTATATATCAATTGGGGTTTCGTCTTCTTTGTTTAATTAAACGCCGTCCCTGTGCGTAGTCTGCTATGGCAGATACGGCAGGGCTGGCCCTATCTGAAACCCCGATCACCTCGAATGAGGAGGTCTTAGATTTTGCTGATCTTTCTGCAAATGAAGAACTCTGTGCCTTGAAGTCTTGAACATGACCTCAGTCATTGAGCCGTCAATTGAAAGCGAAAAATTCCCTGAAGGGTCGGGGGGCAGAAAACGTGCCCTCGAATGTGTTGCCTCTGTCAGCAGTGATGAAGACAATGAAGAATTCAACCTACCAAAAAAGCTTGCATCTGAAATCAATAATGAAGCCTATGCTTATGAAAGTGATCTTAAAGCGTCTCACGTTGATTTGGGGACAAATAATGACACTTATTTGCTCTCGGTATAGAACCCTGTATGAATAACAGATAATCTCATGTTACACAAATATAAGTACATAGAAAAAGATTATAATCATTATAAATTAGTTCATCTATTTAACAGAGTAATTACTATGTGATTACAGAGGCAAGACTTGGTACTTACTCTAATAAGAGGTTCCGGTGAAATGAATCTAAATACTAAAAGTTGGAATTAAGTTAACTACGGCTGTTGTATTCACCGAGGTGACGTTCATAAATAAAGAAAATCTTCTTACAATTTAAATCTAATTCTAAATTTCTAAATATTTTATTACATTAATTCAAAATCCTGAATGAGACCGCTACAATCTTATGCCACTATTGACTCCTCGAGGTAAGGGGGCCTCTAGGAAGAAAAGAAATTTCCACCTCGTGAACATGAAGTAAACGACCAAGAATTTGTCAGCCCCAGCCGCCGCAAGCGTGTTTCCCCTGTTATGAATGCCACACTGATCAGTCAAGGGAAGGGTAATACAATACTAATCAAACCATTTGGACCTAATGCAGAATCTTTCCTAAAAAATCCAGTCAAATTAGCTAAATGCATTAGAGAGTCTGCATATGGCAAATTCCCAAATATGAAAGTGTGCACCAATCCAAGAAGGAATCTGATGGCCACTAAGTTTGAAAACATCTCTGCTGCAGACCTGAAAGCTCTCCTACAAGTCACAAGAATTGGTAACTGGACTGTGAAATGCTCACAGCCTGGAACTGACAAATCAGTTATTGGAGTCATTGGCCCAATTCATTTATCCGTAGACATTACAGAACTGCAAGAGTCAGCACAATCAGGGTCTACCAAAATTTTGCAGATGGCGCGTCTGCCACGCATTGATCAAGGAATTCGTAAGGAGTCTGTTGCGGTGAAAGTGACGTTCGAAGGCCTGAAGCTTCCAGAAGCAGTTTATATTGACTTTCTGCGTTTTCCAGTAAGACCTTTTGTCTTTTCTCCATTAAGATGCTACAAGTGTCAACAGCCGGGACATGTAGCTAGTGGATGCACGGATGAGAGGAGATGTCTCCTCTGTGCTGGGCCCCACAATAGAGCTGAATGCCCTAATATAGGTATGTGCACAAACGACGTACAAACCACAACAAACCAAGCAAAATGGCGGACCAGCAGTTTTCGTTAGCGCGCGCGGAAGACATTTAGTTCTGCAAGTCCTGTCCGACCAAAACCATTATTCAACCGGCTTATGCTTGGAAACGAACAAAAAAAACTTTAATTATGACGACGCCATCTCATTTTTCGAGAAATCAGCATAGTTTACTTAATTAGAGGGCATTCACAAAGGGTGCCATTTTGTGCTGAAAATAAAATGTGATATCGTATTACAAAATTTACCAAAATGTTATCAGAGCAAGCTAAGAGTTCTTTGAACATGCTTGTAACATGTCAGAAGCTCTGCCTATCGTCAAATAGTGATGGTGAGGTCTGATAAAAAGACGATTTTTGGTTTGAGATCTGACCTGTGAATGACATCCGAAATGGCATTCGTGATGCAGTACTATAGTACCGCATCACAAACGAGACATAAGATGAGACATAGGAGGTATAGGACGAGACATAAGACGAGACATGAGACAAGACTTGAGACAAGCATGAGATGAGGCATGAGACGAGACGTGAGATGAGATGCGAGGCAAGACATGAGACAAGTATGAGACGAGACGTTAGATGAGACATGAGATGAGATGAGGCACGAGACAAGACATGAGACGAGGCATGAGACAAGACATGAGACGAGACGAGACATGAGACGATACAAGATATGAGATGAGACGAGACATGAAATGAGACGAGACATGAAATGAGACATTGTGCTCAGGCTGGGAGGTGTGCTACCGGCATACCCGAAGCCTACAAATCAATTATAAAAAAAAGTGTGAGATGCGAGCCTGTGTGGTGTGTAGTGTTTTCTTCAGACTTCAGTTCTCTGTACTGTACTGTTTATAGTGGCTACTGAATCGTGATGTCATTTTTGTGTGCAGGCAAATGCGGCACACATTCCTCCTGGTCTCCTGGAATCATCATGCTCCAATCCCACTTGTTAGCGCGAAAGGCACCTTTCCTATATCCTAGTGACGCCTGACAAGCCACAGATTTTTTTAGAATTAGTTCATTTTTAATTTCCTCAGCTAGATCTCAAGAATCAATACTAATTACTTGTGTAATGTGTATGCAGTAGCAGCAGTTACTGTCTTGGTGATGGTATCTAATCATCTATCAATAATTTATGTCTATGATACTGTACTGGTAAATTCTTGACCTAGCATTGGTGTCCAATGGGAAATTGGGAATTGAAATTGCCATATTCAACTTTCAACATCAACTGAATTGAAATTGTTGTCTTCATCTAGATTAGAAGACCTTCCTTGGAATAAAATGGTCGCCACCACCACCACCAGCACCAAGCAAGCAGAATTGTCAAATTTTCTATTAACTTCACTTTTCATACAATACCAAAAGGCTTTCAAAGACCTGAAAGTTTGTTCATTCCACCTGTGTCCTGTAGCCCTGTACTCCTGTAGTATACTGTCAGTCTGTCAATCAGGGTTGGCGATTTTTTTTATTTTTTTTTAAATAAAAAAAAATCAAAAATCAATTATTATTTTTATTTTTTCATGATTTTTTTTATTTATTTGATTTTTTTGATTTTCAGCTTTTTTGTCTTTTTTGAGGTGTTATTTTTTATGTTGCAATTAGCGTCCTAACAATAACAGTATATGGATCATGATGGATGGCTAAAAAGGGCACTTATTGCCTTCAATAATGGCCAACAGGCCAAGGTGGTGTTTACCATTTTGGGATTTTTGGGTAAACAATTATTGATCAGTNTCAGGGGCAATGAAATTGCTGATCGCGTGGCGAACCTTGCACATGGTGCCGACAGATCATCTCGATCAACACTGTGCTTCAGAGAATCATTGTGCCAGTTGCAAAAGTCTTTCCTCATTCAGTGGAAGGAACAATGGCATAGAGAGGTGGCATCAACAAGCACTGGCCACTTCCGACTAAGCTTAGAGGACTCAATTAATTATACTGATTATGGTGGTCTCAGTAGGAAAATACAATGTGCTGTATCACGACTGTGCCTTGGTCATGCAGGCGTTGGTGCTCACCGCACTCGTTTTAGGATGGCCCAGGATCCAGTATGCCCCATTTGTAACCAGGAAGATACAATCTCACACTTTTTGCTAACCTGTTACAAATTTGCAGTGCAGAGAACAGCCTTTGCAGCCACACTGGCAGACATTGGAGTACCTTGGAGACTAAGCACAGTCTTGGGAGCTGAGATCCCTGCAGCAGAGCGCCCTCGTGTATTTTCTAACCTGTCACAATTTCTGTTGCAGTCTGGCATGCTGGATTCACTGTGAAACCAAAGGAGCTATAAACAATTGATTTATGTCTTGTTCTAACTAACTTACTCTCAGATTCAGTCTACAGATATGAGAAACTAATTGCTGTGAGACCTGCTGCAGCCCCATGGAAACCTGCATTTTGGTGCCAGAGGCAGCACTCTAACTAGCAAAGTACCAAGTTCGGTGCTCTGCGCTCTGCTCTTTCTCTTTGACAGGGAACAGGCTGGGAGGTGCTTCGTACACCCCAAGTCTTAAAAACCAATTATAAAAAAAAACTAGGTACATGGTAACAGACTAATTTGGTGTTACTTTTATTTTCGTACAAAAGCAATATTTTTAATTTTTTCCGTTAATTTGTTGAAGAAATGCCGAAGTTGGGGGTTGGTGCCGCATGAATTTGAGGTTTTCTCTATTGTACCTTACGTAGGCGCAATTCACGCAACGACTGCAATAACCTCGCCAGGCTATGGCGAATTTAGTGTACCCATCGTCAATATTGTTGGCGACTCAAGAGTAGGTACTATATATGTATATCTCGCCACTCCCGACGAGTCTCAAGAGCTTCCATTTTATGATATGATCGCGCAATAAAAAAATGTAGTGACTGTTTTTATCGAAAGTCTAAATATGAGTCACCGTGTACAAGTGTTACATTTAATTTTCAGCTTCTTGGTGTTTCGAAATTTAATATATTCTAGCGGATTTTCCGAAAGTGGCGACTTATGTGGCATTGACGGCAGTGGACTCTATGGAAAAAAATGAAAATGTAAATCATAGCATAGCACGAATCGACGCAGATGATAAGGCCGACGAAGGGCCGAGGGCCTGTCGTCGAGTCTCGTCGTCTTGCATCAAACACTAACTGCTGCAAAAATGGCCACATGACCACGTCAAGTCCAAAAATTTTGGCAATGTGCGCTCCCTAAGAGCGCCCAGTCCGATTGTCCAGCGGTCGCATTCTGGTACATTCTTCCACGCTGTACATATAAATACGCATAACCGAGTCAAGTCGACTCTTGAAGGCGTTCAACTTTGTCGCCTTGGCAATCTACTCTGGCAGTCCATTCCACCGATCAACCACGCAATGAGAGAAGACGTGCCGCCTCGCAGTAGTATTCCACCTTGGTTTCTTTATTTTAAACTGATGGCCCCTGGTGATCCCCTCTGTGTTTTGCGTGAATAAATTCTCATTCCTGTAATAGCCATGAGTGTATTTGTAAATTTCTATAAGGTCGCTCATACCTTCTTCAATACTGGACATATGATGAAATTGATAGAAATTATTGAAATATGCTGTCAATAATGTTGATTCCAATATTATAATTTTACATTTTATGCCTCCAATAGTAAATCTGAAGCGATAAATTTCATGTGCCATCTCAGCTGAGGTTAAAGTGGTTAAAGTTCAGAGTACCAGGATTGGAGCAGAGAGGCGCGGGTTCGATCCCAGCTCTGTGCGCCAGTTTCTGGTCAGAATCGGCAAGGAGGCCGGGCAGTTAAGCACAGCAGAATTGTAGCAGTGAGTTGCGAGTTAGAGACCTCAAAATGCTGTGAATGTTCTGCGATGTTGAGAATCGGTGACAGGCCTACGGCCTACTAAACGCTGAAACCGCTATTTATATATTTTTTTTTATATGGGACCTGCACCTGCCGTTGCGGACGCCTGTTATTTACACAAATCGCGTTTGTTGTTGTCTCACTCGCATGGTCGCACCGGTCTATGCGCACACGAAGAAAACTTGCTAGTTTATTCTGTTATTTAATCTTTTATCAAGCAATAAACTCGCTCAGTACTCTTCAAAAACACTATGGCGGAGATTTTTTTGTGTGTACTGTGTTAGTGTTTCTGTGAGGCTCACAAGAACACCACACAGCCTCACAGGCAGACAGGCTCGCAGCACAGTGTGAGCTGCGGGAGAAAGTCAGTTGCGTTCGTCGTGAAAGCACGTGTGAGAATTGCGATCCCTAAAGTAAAGTAACCGGTAAATTTTGATTCAGATTCTTATAAGTATTCATAACCTTTATTATTTGATTTGTTTCTGCTTTAACCCGACTGGCTTTCTCCCTCAGAGGTTTGCCAGTCCGCATTGTTTTTTTTTTTTGTTTTTTTTCTCTGTTTGTTTGTCCACTCCACTCCATCTCTGTGTAAGGTATATTTGTCATCACAAGAAATTGTCCTCCGTCTTGATCCTAGTCTTGCATGGGAGATACAGGCTGTCTTGCTGGGTCTGGGTTTGGTCCCCCAGCACCAGCAGCAGGCTCTGGCTCAGCAGCCTCTAGTACTGCACCTGCCACGAAGCCATGCTGGCAACCAGTCAATAAACTGTTGTCACTCAAATGCCGCATAACCTTATGCCTAACTATTCCCTCCATAACCTTGCAGACTATACTAGTGAGACTGACTGGCCTATAATTACCAGGATTTGCTTTATCTCCTTTCTTAAACAAGGGTGTGACCTGAGCATCCCACTGAGCATCACTATTTATTATTATTGATAATAGCAGGGCTGACCCATGGTTGGGCTGACCGGTCCCGGTCAAGATTTTAGTGAGATGGAATGGAGTTAATTGTAGTACTGTAGTATTCGGATCGGTCCGCAGGACGCCCGAACGCATCACGCGCGTCACGCGGGTGGTTTCATTGCACCCCTTCAGCTCCGATTCAGATATTTGTTCACCAAGTGGGCTATCAGATATTTGTACATGCCTGCAGATGATCATGTGCCAACCATGCTAGGGTTCTCAGATCGGGGAGTTTATGGCAACACGCCTTACACTGCCAGAGCACGTGCAAACTTCCAAAACCTGGGCCTTACACTTCCTCAGCCGCCCGGGCTCAGCGTGCTGCAACTCCTTTGATAAACCCAATTCCTTCTCAAGTGGACATTACTTCAAGTATACTGATCAACTCACAAAACAGTTCCTTAATTAATATGCCACATGAATTAATTCAGAATTGCTTCAATGATTTCTGGCTGCAACACTATCCTAAGCATATCCAAATCTATATGGACGGTTCAAGAACTGGTGATGGGTCAGTTTCTGCTGGAATTTTTGTGCCTTCAACCCAGTTGGCAACAGGGTGGCTGCTTCAACGAGAGCACACTGCATAGTGGCAAACCAGAGATTTTTTGGAATCAGTTCATTTTTAATTTTCCCAAAACTCAAGATTTAAACCAATTTCTCAAGTATGATAATGCTGGTATCCATGATACTTTACTGGTCTACTTATAGGACTCAAAAATGAACTTGAGGGAGAGTCTAAAAAACTCTCTGCTTTGTCACTATGGCACACTGTGCTTGCTGCTGAGCTGTTTGCCATACACAAGGCCATGCAGCTTGCCACTGAAGATGTATCTATGAAGGAGGAGCCAGTTTTGATTCTGTCTGATTCAAGCCTTTCAATTCAGTTTCAAGGTCCGCTGTGCAGCTTTTGTCTTGTTTGTCGGGGCTGTCTCACCGCACAGTTGTCTTCAAGATACATGAGTTGATGCTGGTCAAGGGACTTGACAGAGTGGTTATTTGCTGGATCAGGGGACACAGCGGTATCCGTGGAAATGAAGTGGCAGACAGGGCAGCAAACCTTGCGCACTCTAATGACCGCACAGCAAGATCTCAACTGTGCTTTGAACTTTTGAAGAATGGATTTTCACTGTGAAGTCACTCACCAGTCACCAATCAAGAATGGGCTTGCCAATGGTCAGATGACGTACAAGAAACAGGAAAAGGTAGGTATGTGCACAAACGACCGTAACGACGTACGAACCACAACAAACCAAGCAAAATGGCGGACCAGCAATTTTCGTTAGCGCGCGCGGAAGACATTTAGTTCTGCAAGTCCTGTCCGACCAAAACCATTATTCAACCGGATTATGCTTGGAAATGAACAAAAAAAACTTTAATTATGACGACGCCATCTCATTTTTCGAGAAATCAGCATAGTTTACTTGAGGGCATTCACAAAGGGTGCCATTTTGTGCTGAAAATAAAATGTGATATCGTATTACAAAATTTACCAAAATGTTATCAGAGCAAGCTAAGAGTTCTTTGAACATGCTTGTAACATGTCAGAAGCTCTGCCTATCATCAAATCGGGATGGTGAGGTCTGATAAAAAGACGATTTTTGGTTTGAGATCTGACCTGTGAATGACATCCGAAATGGCGTTTCGTGATGCGGTACTATAGTACCGCATCACGAACGAGACATAAGATGAGACATAGGAAGTATAGGACAAGACATAAGACGAGACATGAGATTGGACATGAGATAAGGAGACGAGACACGAGACAAGACTTGAGACAAGCATGAGACGAGGCATGAGACGAGACGTGAGATGAGATGCGAGGCAATACATGAGACAAGTATGAGACGAGACGTTAGATGAGACATGAGACAAGACATGAGATGAGACGAGGCACGAGACAAGACATGAGACGAGGCATGAGACAAGACATGAGACGAGACGAGACATAAGACGATACAAGACATGAGATGAGACAAGACATGAAATGAGACGAGACATGAAATGAGACGAGACATGAAATGAGACGAGACATGAAATGAGACGAGACATGAAATGAGACGAGACATGAAATGAGACGAGGCATGAGACGAGGCACGAGATGAGGCATGAGACGAGGCATGAGATGAGGCACGAGACGAGGCATGAGATGAGGCATGAGACAAGACATGAGATGAGGCACGAGACAAGACATGAGATGAGGCACGAGACATGAGATGAGATGAGACATGAAACAAGACATGAGATGAGACATGAGACAAGACATGAGATGAGACGAGATGAGACGTGACATGATGATGATCAGTGTTTAATATTATTATTGATATCAATATTCATTAATATTT
This sequence comes from Hyalella azteca, assembly GCF_000764305.2. Taxonomy (NCBI): domain Eukaryota; kingdom Metazoa; phylum Arthropoda; class Malacostraca; order Amphipoda; family Hyalellidae; genus Hyalella; species Hyalella azteca. The sequence goes on from NW_025942305.1 coordinate 78,684, forward strand.
ATTATAATTAGTTAAGAATTAATATTATTAAAAATTAATAATATTATTATTACTAGCACATTTTATTTATGTATTCTATTTAATTTCATATTTTTAAGCTCAATTATGGTGCCAAGACCATGAAACTGAAATTTATTCCATCCAATTCTGCCTTTAAGTCAGTATGGAATTCTGTATAGGTAATATATTCTCATGTCCATATATGAAAACGTATCGAAAAACCAACCCTACGGTTCCTACCAGCTACCACCGCGTTGGACCACCTTCCACTGCAATGAAAATAGATCAACTGGAGCTCATTAGAAATAGTCCCGCTTCCGAAATCGCGCGTAGTTTGAAATCCAATCCCGTGTTGCGAACGCCTAATCAAGTTAACTAGTCTTCTATCTGTAGGGTAGTAGACAAATTATTGCAATGAATAAGTTCTAAAATAAAAAAAACACATCCAGAATAGATAAAAAATTCTCACGATTGGACGATGTTGCGGTCCGGTCAGCAGGGGTTCACAAAAGCTATGTGAAGATTAGCTCAATCACCCTAAGCTACAATACCTAGCTAAGCCTACCTCCAACCCGGAGAACAAATTTGGGACAATGAAACACAGGTCATTCCCAAACAACACTATACTTAAGCTAAGAACACAGTCAAGAGCCATTAGTACAAGATAATCCCGAGGGCACCAAATATCCTTCACAGGATAAGCTAGGCAACCACCCTCCAGAGGAAAATCCCTCATGGGTGACTGCAATATTCTGTCCGAGAGCCGAATTGTACAATATGGTCCAACTTTGCAGTAAACAATAATTTTAAACAGAACATCCTAACCTGCAACACAAGGGAATTAAGATTACAGTAAGATAAGCAATAGCCCAGAAGTCTTGGTTGGCATGGAGACAAATAAAGGTCCTGGAAAGGAGAGCACAGTAAGAAATGGTGGTGATTCCTCAACAGTAGACTAGCACAGTAAGAGCACTCTTTACCTGGTCCATGGATCACCCTGATGTATAGCACTAAGGCAGTGTAGTTGCATCACTCTCATAGACACCACAGGCACACCCAAGCACTCCCCCTCACAACAAGACCCCAGGTACTCACCGGTCTGGACGTAGGAAACCTACAAATGATAGTTTTTCCAAAAAAAGTGACAGAAGTTGGTCCATTTTTGGGGTGAAATTGAAAAAAGGAAAAAATTCATATCTTTTTCATTTTTCGACCTACTCCACTCATACTTATGTGATATTTTTCTAAATTTTTTTCTCTTTTCAGCAGTATAATTTTCATTATGATCAAAGGGAAAAATTTTTTTTTTGTGCACATACCTAGAAAAGGGACCTTCCGAAGAAGTTTGGGACCTGAGATATCTTATGTGGACTATGGATTGCTGCCACGCTCAGTTGAATGCGCTGTGTCACGTCTATGCCTTGGGCATGCAGGCGTCAATGCTCATCTGGCCAGATTCAATTTAGCTGACTCAAGTAACTGCCCAATATGCAATGTGGAGGGCACAATCAGGCACCTCATCCTGCACTGCACACAATTCATCAACCAGCGAAGAAATTTCCGTACTAGACTGGAGGGTCTTTCTCTGCCCTGGGATCTCTCCTCAGCTCTCGGCGGTGGGGATGCCCCAATGAGGAGACGCACCGCTGCCATCCGACATCTTGGTCAATATTTGCTTAACTGCAACATGGTGACCAGGCTGTAAATATTCTACCAAGCCTAATTGTACCTTTTCTTTTCAGTATTTACTGCCGCACTGGCTGGTGGAGGTGCTAGAAAGTAAACTAGTAAAGAGATCTAAAAGTGAAGTGAAGTGTCCAAAACCCCATTTATGCTCAAGCTGCGAGGTGTGCTACCGGCATACCCGAAGCCTACAAATCAATTATAAAAAAAAGACACGCGGGTGAGGCTGGACTTTCAGTTGGACGGAGCTAGTGCTGTGACTCTCGTATGATGCAAAGACGGTGCCGCAAAGTGAAGGGCATGCCTTGAGTAAAAGCTAACCTGGGGACACCTATTGTTGGGTCACCCACTGGCCACTGGTGTGTTTAACCGTGTGTATGAAACTATGATTGAATATAGTTTGGGTTTGCATTTTGGTGCTAAATTACTTTCTTGGTTCATATTATAGAATAGAAGTGTCGGCGTTGAAGAAATAGGCCCATGGCCTATTGCAGAATGGGTCGAGTGTGCATTACCTGCACCTGGTGATGACCTTTGTGGGGAGGGGAGGGGGAGAGGCTCTGCTTTCGTTTCAGGCATCCTCCTCTCCCCTTCCTCAAAATCCTCAGCCTCCCAGGTGCAGGTGGGGGCACCATTGTCATTAATTATTTAATTACTAAGTCGGACTTAGACTTCTTTGGCACTAGGATCATAGGATTAGGATGCACAGTCTGAACTGGTTGTTTGGCCTCCTCTCTCTGACATCTGACTCTGAGGAGGCCCTTGTGTATGAATAGATCAATGTGGGAAACCCATGTTTTGGGAATTTATTGACATGTAGGCTAAGTTATGAAACCCTTAGTTTCATGAATAATGATCTTTTACAGACAATCTTGCGCGGCTCTGCCATGTTTCGCGACTGGACAGTGTTCCGCAGCTCTGCCGTGTTTTGCGGCTCTGCCGTGTTCACGGATTTGTCGTGTTCACGGATTTGCCGTGTTTCACGGCTTAGTCGTGTTTCATGGCTTTGCCGTGTTTCTCGGCTCTGCCGTGTTCCACGGCTCTGCCATCAGTGCCGTGTTTTACAGCTCCGCTGTGGTGTGTTCTCTCCAACAGGTGCTAAGAATAGGAAGATCTTGAGATAGGCAGGGAGCTGGAGTTAGGCAGGGTTGTGTACTGATTAAGAGTAACTGTGAAGTCCAAAATGCATCACATGAACTTGTGAAGAAATTACTTAGGCACTTATAACTCAAAACCCTGTCATGGGGCCACATTGGACAAGTTTTCAGAGGCTCCCACAAATTTGAAACAAAAGAAAGAAAGACACGCAGGTGCTGCTGCTGTGTGGGTGCTGTCTGTGCAGACTGTGCTGAGTGGACATTGTGCACGGTTGAGCCGTTATCCGTGAGATGGTAGCAACTCAATCACGTGAGGTGGTCTATGGGTGTTACCCGTGCCGTGACTGTGAGGTGGTCTTGGACCAAGATAGAGGATGACTCCATCATATCCTTATCCTCGAAAAATTAATTCTCAATCAGTTAAGAACCTTGAGGCTAGAGGCTTAGAGCCTAGAAGAGAAGTTAGAACTTAGAACCATGTCTAAAAATCAAGAAAAGTATATAATTATGATACAAGAGACAGACTGACAGAGTAGTAGTGATTTTTTTCATTCTGCAAAAAATGTTCATTTATTTCCTTCTAAGAAAAATATGACTAAACAACACTGCCAGTTAGTCATCTTGCATAGTATTCACTATTCACTACACAGTTCTGTATCTGTGTGTATATATAGAGTAGGCTATGCCACATTGTCTGCCAGACAATCTACCAATTGCCATGAACTATGAAGTAAACTGACAATCAAAGAGAACTTGGTGTTGATGATACATATTTGAATTTGACTGGGCAATATTGCATGCAATCCATGCATGGATTTGTTTCAAATCTGGTTTTGACTTATCACTTATGTAGCAGCTAGCCTGCTACCATTAGGTAAGGCCTAACTAAGTGAGACTGTGACTAGTGTGAGACTAACTGTGAGTTAGCTGCTTCTGAGTTTTTACTCACTGCTAGTGCTTGGTTACATAGCTTTGTATTTAAACAAATATAATCTGTTTAAATTTACCAACAGTATGATATATGATTATTAGCCTATCTGATTTTTTGCTTTTGGACATGGTAAAAATTCAAAGCATTTCCAAAGATCAAAATTGAAAGTAAAATTGCTGAAAACTCAAAAATTTATTAGGAAGAAACAAGATTATATATTCCATGACAATGACTGATAATTCTAAAGCATGGCTGAATAATTTCACCATGAAAAAACAATTAACTTCCAACTACAGTACGAGGCATTCAGGTGAGAAAAGATGTTTGATGTATTTTATAAATTATTCATTTGGTATTAACTTTGTAACAACTTTTGTTATTTGTCATTTTGTAAAACTATTTGCGGATCTATTCATCATGAATTGCCATTCATTTGTCTGTCTTACCTTTTGAATGCAATGGCACCTCTAAAATATAGATGGCTTTCTGTAAGCTCAATTTTCTTATTATCATTATCAACAAAACATTCAAATTTTTTTAACTGTGTTGCATATACATAAACTCTTCCATTAATGGAAAATCTATAATTTCCAAGAATTATGCCCATTATATTATATGTAATGGAGTTTCATTATTGTTATCCTGATCCCTGAAATAACTTCTCTCATATTAATTTACTCCTTAATTTATGTTGAATACTAGAAGCTTGAAAAGTTTTATGTTTATTTGCCAATTGCATTTTGATTGGTTAATTTGGTTCAAATTCATGCTTGTAATTATTTGATTCATTGTAAACTAATGCCATCTTCACACTATTCCATGGACACATGGATGTTTATAAAGGAATATACCTCAGAATTTGCTATATGATCGTCATGTAAAGTTGACGGAAGTTTTATGATTTTTTTTGTATTGTTTTTGTAATGCTTTGTCTATGTTGGCACCACTGCAGGACCTCACCACCGCCCCCGGTTCTTGTGTGAGCTCCAAGTGCCGACATACGCCTACACCGCCATCGGCAACTCCACCAGCAAGAAACAAGCAGAAGCAAATGCAGCCAAAGACTTCATACAGTTCCTCATCAGGAAAGGGGAAGTGACAATTCAGGATGTGCCGTTCCTCATGGTATGTAATAATGACACAGGCAGTCATTGTTGATAACTATTATTACTTGAATTTTTTTCTTGCTAAATAATCATCTTTGATGTTCCATGTTATGGAACAACCTGATGCTTTAACCTGATAGAAGAATATATATAACTGATTGTAAGAATTAAGTTACACTCATAACTCCTTATTTATTTTTAAAGTTTAAATGAAAGCATTTATTTTATAGTGGCTTTTATATAAATTTGCCAAACAGCAGTATGATAGTCAAAAATGCTCAAACATCTGTCAAATTATATCTTTCAGTAGTTATGTGACAATTTATTACCAAATTTACCAGGGTTCTAAGTGCTTACCTTGTGAAGCAATAGACTTATCAGAAATAGTCTTGTGTATTTATTAATTACAATGTCATAAATTGAACCTTCTAATTTTACTCCAACAAAATCCGTATGACTGTAAATGATATTTATATTGAAGTTTATTAAAACTATTAATTTTAGGTAGTATTATTTGTATTTATGTTTTGCCTCATTCCTCCATCATGTATGAGCAGTAGCAGTAGTAGTTAACCCTCTCATCTGCTTGCTTGTTGTGAAGCTAACCTCGAGTAAAGATGATGGAGGGGAGAGAAAAAGTCTTGTTTCAGGTGCAGACCAGTAACAAGCTAGCTGGTCTGTGTATGATGCAAGCAACATAAACTTTTGTTTCACTTTCCATCCTTGTCAACCGGTGTAGGCTAATACCCTTTAGGCTTCTCAACAACATTTACTTAGAAAATAGAAAATCTAATTTTTACTGACACTTCTTGCCAAGTTTGCGGCTAGAAAAACGTGGCATGGAGTGTCTTAACAATTTTGGCAACACACTTGGCCACTCAATTTTTTTATATGCATACCAGAGCTTTGGTACAATGATTGGCATGCTTGCCTGACTTGAGAATTTGCTTTTAATTATGCTTGCTAATTAAAAGTGTAATCTATTGTATGTAATTGTATGTGTCTTCTACAGGCAGCACCCAGCACGGGGCCTGCTGCCCCTGGTGTACCAGGGCCTCTCACGCTGGCCTCTGAACCGCTTGCTCCAGTGCCTGGCCTCAAGTGAGTCATGCTGAACCACTTGAAGGAGAGGGTTTTGATACCAATTACCTCCAGGGATCAGGGCACCCATCTCACCACCCATACCCATCTCACCACCCATGCCATCTTACCACTCATGCCCATCTTACCACCGATGCACATCTTACCACCCATACCCATCTTACCACCCATACCCATCTCACCACCCATACCCATCTTACCACCCATACCCATCTTAACACTCATGCCCATCTTACCACCCATGCACATCTTACCACTCATGCCCATCTTACCACTCATGCCCATCTTACCACCCATACCCACCTTACCACCCATGCCCATCTTACCACCCATGCCCATCTTAACACTCATGCCCATCTTACCACCCATGCACATCTTACCACTCATGCCCATCTTACCACTCATGCCCATCTTACCACCCATGCCCATCTTACCACCCATACCCATCTTACCACCCATGCCCATCTTACCACCCACACCCATCTCACTACCCATGCCCACCAGGGAGGAGGGCAACGTATATCTGCCGCGTCAGGAGGAGGGTGGGGAGCGGACCGTGACGTACATAGACCGCGTGAAGGAGCGTCAGCTGGTGGAGGACGCGGAGGACGTGGACCTGACGGCGGCCATCCACGGCAACTGGACCATCGACAACGCCAAGTCCAGACTGCACATCTACTTCCAGCAGTGCCGCATGAAGGCGCCTGAGTTCAAGTTCTCCTCAGTGGGACCTGACCACAGCAAGTACGGCACTCGTGTCTACACTTAGTGTCTGAATGGGACTACTTAGTGGATAAGTGGGGCTACTTAGTGTCTAAATGGGACTACTTAGTGGATAAATGGGACTACTTAGTGTCTAAATGAGACTACCCATACTTATTGTCTAAATGAGACTACTTAGTTTCTAAATGAGACTACTTAGTGCCTAAATGGGACTACTTAGAGTTTAAATAGGACTACTTAGTGTCTAAATGAGACTACTTAGTGTCTAAATGGGACTACTTAGTGTCTAAATGAGACTACTTAGTGCCTAAATGGGACTACTTAGAGTCTAAATGGGACTACTTAGTGTTTAAATGAGACTACTTAGTGTCTAAATGAGACTACTTAGTGTCTAAATGAGACTACTTGTGCCTAAATGGGACTACTTAGAGTCTAAATGGGACTACTTAGTGTTTAAATGAGACTACTTAGTGTCTAAATGGGACTACTTAGTGTCTAAATGAGACTACTTAGTGCCTAAATGAGACTACTTAGTGCCTAAATGGGATTACTTAGAGTCTAAATAGGACTAATTAGTGTCCAAATGGGACTACTTAGTGTCTAAATAGGACTATTTAGTGCCCAAATGGGACTACTTAGCCTAAATGAGACTACTTAGTGCCTAAATGTGAATACTTAGTGTCTAAATAGGACTACTTAGTGTCTAAGTATTGACACAATTTCTTACTCACAGCACGAGCAGGTAAAGGGCACTGATATGCCCTTTAGGCTGACCAATCTTTGTCGGAAAGTCCAACAGTCCAACACAAGGAAAAAAATGCATCTCTATTGTACAAAGTTTCAATCTTTTCTCTCAAGTGCGAATAACCTTTTGCCTACGCATATCAAGTTTCATCAATGATATTTCGTATCTCTATGACTCTTAATGAGATTTACCGTCTCTAGATAAACCCTTTGTCTGGTACTCAAGTTATTTGGACTGAAGAGACCAATGATATTAAACTGCAGTTAATGTACGCATGTAATCGTAGGCTTAGCGTGGTCCAGGAACTAGTTTATTAGTTTCTGAAACTGGTTTAACTAGTTAACTAGCTTAAATAGTTAACTAGCTTAACTAGTTTCATTGAACACTCGAAACTAGCGTTCTGTTGCTTCATGTGACGTTTCATTTTAGTTCACTTACGTTTTAATTTATTTCACTTATTAACTCAGTGTGTATGGCTAGAAGGACGTTAAGTCTCACACTATCAATGTTAGGTAACTTCATTATACTAGTACTGTATGTCGTGCCGAAATCGCGGAATTGCCGATTCCATGGAATCGGCAGAATCAGCATTTCTTATTATAGGAATCTGGGGTTAGGTCAGTCAGCCAAGCTTGTTTAAATAGGTATTTAAATCTAAAGGAACTTGAGCGAACTTGACCTAACCTTTTCTAACTCCAACTTTCGATTTATGACGTAATTCTAACGTCCGATTTCCTGAATCAGCAACGAAATGCCGATTCTTCAGATTCGGTAACTGGCTGCCGATTCCATAGAATCGGCAATTCCGCGATTTCGGCACGACATATACAATGTACCGTAAAATGGGGTAACTTAGACCACTTTTATTTTTATAAATGATGCCATTTTTTTACTAGCTAAATTACACTTGAATTGAAACATGCAAAATACAGTTCTATACTCTAGCTTCACTCACCATAAATTGCTGGCTCCTGCCTCTCATAGTCTTTATGTAATTTCAAAAAAAGTGGTGGTCTTTGTTACCCCAGCTCTTGGGGTAACTTAGACCGGGTGGTAAAATCAATTATATTTTTTGCTAAAAACCCCGCCGGTCTAAGTTACCCCATTTTACGGTATTATACTGCCTGATATAAATAAGACTTCGCTTATGATCAGTTCATGCAGGTAAGTGCCACAGTTCTCATGTTATGCTCGCCATTCTTGCTCAACGTATCACAACTTGAGGTGAAATTACGTCCAACCACGTGAACTTAAGTAACTTTAATTACCATCTCATTTATTCGTAATAATTGCTCTCACTTGATTTATATTATAACTTTAATTACCATCTCATTTATTCGTAATAATTGCTCTGATTTATATTATAATAGAGCATCGCAGCAGCAGTCAAGTCTCACAAAAAGAGATGAAATCTATTAAAAAAATCCACAAAAATTTTATTCTTTGTGTTCAAATTTGAGTTTTTTTATACAAGCACGTATATCAAATTCATGTATGTCCAGGGACTGACTTGTGAAGGCAGCTTGTGTTGAATATGGCTCTTAATGTTGAGTAAGATAGCGTGCGTTGAATAAGTCACCCTGCGTTGAATAGGGCAGCTCGTATTGAGTAGCAAGACAGCTTATGTTGACTAAGTCACTCTGTGCCATAAGTCACTCTGTGCCACAAGTCACTCTGTGCCATAAGTCACTCTGTGTTGAATATAGCTTATATTGAGTAGTAAGACAGTTTATGTTGACTAAGTCACTCTGTGCCACAAGTCACTCTGTGCCATAAGTCACTCTGTGTTGAATATAGCTTATATTGAGTAGTAAGACAGTTTATGTTGAGTAAGTCAGCCAGTATATCAGACGTCACCACCAGCAGGAGGGAGAACACGGCTCCCCTCATCTTCTGCAGGGCACCGGGGGGCTCATCCCCCCCTGCGGGTGTGGCCCCCCGCTGACCCTCACCTCAGGGCCCACACACGTGGCCTGGGCCCTGGAAATGGTTCCTCACGGTTCGATTTCTTGAATTATTTCTTGCCAGAACAAGGGCACAAGAACTGATTTTAAACAGTCTAAAAGTTATTAAATTAAATCTAAGAACTAGGCAAGTACTTATAGTTAAAAAAATATCTCTTGAAAGGTCGTGAATAGTTCTGAATTGATGATAGTATGTAAATTAAAGAACTGTAATAGAAAAGAACTGTAAAGTAAAGAGCTGTACCTATATTAGCTACTAATAACTGGACTGAAAAACTATTAACTACGGGAGATAAATAAACTCAGATCTGACTGAATACCTGAATTATCTGCGATAATAGAAAATTTTGGCTAATGCCGGAGCACGAGTTAAAAAAATCACTTATAACATACAGAAAATAAGCCCGTTCTGATATACCCAGCACCATTACATGCTTGGTTCAAGTTCTGCAGTAGAACTTCTTCCAAGCAGCCTCGTATATTCTCTGGACCTGAGGAACTATTTCCAGGACCTGTGCATTTCTTTGCTGTTAAACTCGTCAGCGATGCCGCCATGCCACTGAACAAACATTGATCAATTTGAATATTTATTGCAAACAATAGCTGCCGAAGAATTGATATTTGATTTGAATTAACATTTCACCTGTGCATGGTTTACTGGTCAGTACTATGCATGATGGCGTTCTTGACGACAAGGGTTACCAGATGTGCCTGTTTGTGGCCAAATTCGCTTACTTGGGCCTTTTTCCAATTGAGGAGTTTGAAAATTAATGTAACTTTTGAATTCAAAAAATCATCGAACTTGAATTGTGGCCATTTTTGGCCTTTTAAATTAATATAACTTTTGAATTCGAAAAATCATTGAAGCTGAATTGTGGCCATTTTTGGCCTTTTTGAAAGCTGATTATGTCATTCGTGGCCCCTTTGGCTGTTTTAGCATTTTTTGTAAGTTGATTTGGCCGTTTTGTGGCATCTGGCAACCCTAACATGCGTTGAGGTTCCCTCGTGTCAACCATTGAGCCGTGTTCTTCCTCCAGCGTATGTGCGTCAGACGCTGCTCCCACACTGCCGCTACACGCCCCCATGGTGAGTCGTGAGTAGTTTCATCAGCTCGATTTATTGGGTGATCGTCTAAATATTTTAATAAACATTCTCGATTAAATAGCTCATCTCGATTTGTTGGGCGATCGTCTTGATATTTCAATGAATATTCTTGATTGAATAAGTCATCATAAATTTTTATAGGGCAATCGTCTAGATTTTTAAATATTCTCGATTAAACAAGTCATCATCTCAAGTTTTTGGGCATATAGATTTTTCAATAAACATTCTTGATTAAATAAGTCATCATCTCAATTTTATTTTGCAATCGTCTAGATATTTAACTGAATATTCTCGATTAAACCATTCATCATTTTGATTCAGTATTTAGTAAGCAATCATCCTTATTTAATCATCATTTATGTCTGTTTATGAAGCAAAACTATTGATAAGCAAAATATTTATACATTAAATTAAGAATCTCTATTTAATAAACGGTTATCTTGAGTTTCATATCGGCAGATATTGGCATGAATGTGCTGTTGCCATTTAAAAAGACAACCATACTTTAGTTTTCATAAACATTTGATTTGATTCATGTCATTGAAGAGACGAGTTGTAATCTTAAAACTAATTTTGCTCAGACAAATATTAGACTGGGTATTCGAAGAGCATTTCGCTCACCCTGGTCTAGCAGTTATTATAGCAGCCTCATTACAACACGCTTGCACCTGTTGCATGCTAGACTCATTATAACTCAGTTAATGTTCATTTCAGCAGTGCAGCAAACTGCTAATCGTGGACATTTTAGCGAAAATTGTTATATCTAAATGTCTTGTTATTAAATAATTTTAATATCTTGTTATGCATATAAGCAGCACGGTACGTGCAAACCCGTAGGCCATTATTGCCCATTTAAGCCATTAGTTTGAGTAAAAACATGACTGAAGCAGCATTTTTCACTCTTACTCTTGATTAAGACAAAAATTTGAGAATGTGAAGCATCTCAAACCAAGAAATAAGAATTTTTATCATCGGTTTGCTTAAATCGTAAGTTTACAATAAGCTTAAAGCCAAGAAAATGCAATATAAATTTTCATATTTTCATCGAAATTGTTTCAGTATCCAGCATCTTTGTTTCAACAAAAATTTACATGATTTCTAGCACAATCAATATACCTAGTCAAATTTACACAAAAAACTTGAGAACTCAATACCAAAATTGTTCCATTTATGTAAACAAATTATCATTCATAATTGATTACATTAGTATTTCTTGAACTAATTTTGGAGATGTTCTCCCAAAGGTTATCTATGAAGACTTGCTAAATCCACTTGACGTTTTCTCTTCTTTCCAATTATCGGCTGAACAAATAATTCTTTGAAATTATTGGCTCCGAATGCTGAACACCTTTTACCATGTTATTAATAAACTTAGTATTACGCTCTATAGAATATTATTGTTGTTATTTACGTGTTTTAATTGATGTGAATGTCCCATAGGAGCTTCGTGGCAGAGATGAGCTTCTTCGTCAACAGTCTTGGCAGACGTAAGTCATTCTCTAGCAGACAAGGAGACTAAGTCATTCTCTAGCAGACGATGAGACTAAGTCATTCTCTGGCAGACGATGAGACTAAGTCATTCTCTGGCAGACGATGAGACTAAGTCATTCTCTGGCAGACGATGAGACTAAGTCATTCTCTGGCAGACGATGAGACTAAGTCATTCTCTGGCAGACGATGAGACTAAGTCATTCTCTGGCAGACGATGAGACTAAGTCATTCTCTGGCAGACGATGAGACTAAGTCATTCTCTGGCAGACGATGAGACTAAGTCATTCTCTGGCAGATGATGAGACTCAGTCACTCACTAGCAGACGATGAGACTTAGGGCCGGGAACACATCACACCTCCAGGCATATGCCAGTCACGGTCCAGTCCAATATTCTATAATGCATTTCCAGAGAAGCATTCACACCAGAAGCACGGCAGGTGCCTGCACGGCTGGTGTGAATGCACGTTTAGAAATGCTTTAAATAATATTAGACCAGCATATGCTTGGCACGGGCCTGGCGGTATGGTGTGATCCCTGCCTTGATGCGCGGGATGGATCTTAATCACCATCAAATGGGCCTTTAAGTCTGCAATTAATCTGCAGTTCTTTACGCGTCTTACATTATTCATTTAGGTACTGTTCCTTCTGCTAAAAACTCATGCAAAGATCTGTTTTATTCATCTCCCATACTGTTACGACTGTTGAGGTATTAAATAAGTAACCTTAGATTAAATGCGTGTGTATAGGCGCGTTGAATTTTATAACAATTGTTGATGTTAATAAGCTGTCTCGTATAACAAACTTGGCTGAATTATCTCCCCTAGGTGGAATAAACATTTCATCACGATCTTTAATATAAGTACTAGATCCTACTTACACTCAAGTTTGTCCCTACTTACACTCAAGTTTGCCCCTACTTACACATTATTTTCTCCCTACTTACACTCAAGTTTGTCCCTATTTACAGATGTGAGTGGCCGCGAGACAGGCTCCAACAAACGTCAGGCCAGCCAGAGCTGCGCGCTGTCGCTGGTACGGCAGCTCTATCACCTGAACGTGATCGAGGCGTTCACGGGCTCCCTCAAGCAGAAGAAAGAAGGCGACGACATCAAGCCTTATCCTGTCAACCTCAGCCACGAGCTCTGCCAGCAGATCGATGCTACGCTCGAAATGTGCAACGTCCAGCCTGTGACTGTCGTGAGTCGTGTTTGTATAGTCTGTGGCTGTTGTTAGTTGTCGTGCAGCCTGTGGCTGTCGTGAGTCGTGTTCTTGCAGCCTGTGACTGTCGTGAGTCGTGTTCCTGCAGCCTGTGGCTGTCGTGAGTCGGGTTTGCATAGTCTGAGGCTGTCGTGAGTCATATTCGTGCAGCTTGTGGCTGTCGTGAGTTCTGTTCGTTTAGCCTTGGGCTGTCGTACTCGTGCCACGTCCAGCCCGCTACTGTCGTGCGCGACATTCAGCATCTGTCATTATTGTGAAGAACCTGGCGAGTCTCATTCTTTGAATTGTCTTCGTGCAAGGAAATTTTGAATTAATTTTCTTTTTTCATTATGTTTTCTGTCTGTTGTGGGTTGCATGGAACGCTTTATATTTGCATTTGAAGAAACCAATATGCAGAGATGGTGTTATCTTTTTCTTTATTGCTGATATTATCTATAATTTAGTGTTTGATATTATTTGCCAGTGTAGTGGCAGTACCGTGGTTCTTCAAACTTGAAGTTGCTTAAACCTCAAACTTGAAGTTGCTTAAACCTAAAATTGGCCCGCTGCCAATTTTGGGACATATTTCTGAGTGTATGCCTGTTTTTACAGACGGGCCCGCTGCCCTCGGACGGGTCTGGCCTGTCGCTGCTGAGCTCCGTGCAGCTCGCCGCCTACGAGGAGTCTGCTGCCCCCCAGCAGGGAGGCATCGTGTCTTGGTGTCCCCCACAGCAGAACTGGAACCCCTGGCTTAACTGCAACATCGACGAGGGACCGCTGGCTGAGGTGGGGCGTGACTTCGATCTCATGTTGAAGTAACGTTGATGTGACGTTGAAACAATGTTGATGATCATCTCATGTTGATGCCTTTGGCTGCCCTATGCATTTGGCTGCTTTGATGCTTTTGGCTGCTCTGATGCCTTTGGCTGCTCTGATGCCTTTAGCTACCCTGATGCCTTTGGCTGCCCTGATGTCCTCTAAATGGTCGCTGATACTAAACAGGCCGCGTGTTCTGGCTTGACCTCAAGCTAAACTTCCAATTCTTTTTCTTCACACGAACATCACAATGTTTTATCAGATACGTCAAATGTAACATAAATCTGTATTGGAATATTTGTAAAGGTTTTATTTAAATGTACTTTGTTGGCCGGCAGGCTGACCTGGACCAGCTGAGCGAGTCTCTGCTATCAGAGCGGCAGCAGCGGCTGCAGACAGACGAGGTCCTGCAGCAGCTCCTGCAGGAGCGCGGCAGCCTGCCCGTCTACGCCAAGAAGCTCGACATCCTCGCCGCTATCAGGGACAACCCCGTCACCATCATCCGTGGCAACACGGGCTGTGGCAAGACTACGCAGGTGGGGGCGCATGTGGTGCTTGTCCTCATTTTTATGAGTGTAATAGTATCAATCCCGTCACCATCATCCGCGGCAACACGGGCTGTGGCAAGACCACGCAGGTGGGGGTGCATGTGGTCCTTGTCCTTGTTTTTATGAGTGTAATAGGTAGTATGAACGCCGTCACCATCATACTAGGACAGACCACGAAGGTGTGGGGTGCATGTGGTCCTTGTCCTCATTTTTATGAGTGTAATAGTTATTACCAATGCCGTCACCTCATGTACATGTGATGCTTGCGCGTGCTAGTTAAGTGCTAGTGCCAGTAAAATGTTATACATTGGCAGTATTTGTTCCCTGTAGCGTGCATCATCTTGAAAAATTCGGCAGCTTCCCATAGGAAAGTCTCTAAAACTTACGTTATATACAGGTTAAAAAAATGATTAATTGGCATCATATAATAAGTACAGTCACTACTTATTTGTACTCAGAAGTACTGTACATATCTCTGGTGTGTCAGTAGTACTCAGTTGAACAAGACTACCTGCAGGTGTGCCAGTAACAAGACTGTACATGCAGGTGTGCCAGTAGTACAAGACTGTACGTGCAGGTGTGCCAGTAGTACAAGACTGTACCTGCAGGTGTGCCAGTAGTACAAGACTGTACCTGCAGGTGTGCCAGTAGTACAAGACTGTACCTGCAGGTGTGCCAGTAGTACAAGACTGTACGTGCAGGTGTGCCAGTAACAAGACTGTACCTGCAGGTGTGCCAGTACCTGCTCGACGACTGTATAGAGTCAGGCGCGGGTGCTCACTGCAACGTCGTCGTGACGCAGCCTCGTCGCATCTCCGCCGTCGCCGTCGCCGACCGCGTCGCTGCCGAGCGCGGCGAGGAGCTGGGCCAGTCCATCGGCTACTCCGTCAGGTGATGGCTCACTTATCTGTTTATATCGTGCTTATTATCCGTTCATGTTGTGCTTATCATCCGTTCATATCGTGCTTATCATCCGTTCATATCGTGCTTGTCATCTGTTCATGTTCATGTTCTTGTCGTGCTTGTCATCCGTTCATATCAAGGTTTATCATCCGTTCATATCATGGATGAATACCTACGATGATATCCTAATAACCAAAACGCTATATGTCGAAGGTCTCATATCCCCCTCCCGCGAGTTGCATCCTCAGGTCATTTAAAGTAGGTATCAATTGTTTCACAAGGAATAGTATAATGTATTTAGTTCGTTTTTTTACTTTGTTGCTACAAATTATTAATTTATCCACTTTTGGAATTCTGTTTTTATATAAATATATAATAATGTGCAGATTTGAGAGCGCGTTGCCACGACCGTACGGCAGCGTCCTGTTCTGCACGGTGGGCGTCCTGCTGCGCCGTCTCGAGGGAGGCCTACGCGGCGTGTCTCACGTCATCGTCGACGAGATCCACGAGCGCGACATTAACACTGACTTTGTCCTCATCGTCCTTAGGGATATGGTGCGTGCCTCATCGTCCTTAGGGATATGGTGCGTGCCTCATCGTCCTTAGGGATATGGTGCGTGGTCAAACTGTTGTGATGTGGTGCGTGGTCACCATACTGTTGTGATGTGGTGCGTGGTCACCACACTGTCGTGCTCAGGGATGTGGTGCGTGGTCACCACACTGTTGTGATGTGATGCGTGGTCACCACACTGTCGTAGTCTGTATTGGGTTGAAGCTTCAAAAGAATCTTAAATTTTTACAATTGCAATGGTTGATAGAATCTTTAACTTCACTTTATAGCAGCTTTTTTCTGTGCGATTTTAAGGACTGTGCTTTGATTTTCTGGTCCTTAATTGTTATTTTGTGCTGTGTTGTGGACGTTCTAATTGTTCTGCTGTGCTGTGTTGTGGACGTTAGAATTTTTGTCATATACTTTTCCTTATATTGTATATTTGAGGAAAGGATATTATATTTATTTATATGACCCTGACCTGTTTATGACCTGCCATCTAACCTGTTAATAACCTGTTCCCTAATTATGATCTCTTGCCTGTGTGACCTGTTCTCTGTTTATGTCCTTTTTTGATTAGTTTATACCTGTTTATAACCTGTTGCCTCTGAAACAGGTGCGTGCGTTCCCTGACCTGCGCGTGGTGCTGATGTCGGCCACTATCGACATCTCACTTTTCCACGACTACTTTGGCAACCCTGCGGTGGTGGAGGTCGAGGGCCGCTCCTTCCCCGTCACCCACTACTTCCTCGAGGACTTCATCGAGATGACGGCCTTCGTGCCCACGCCTGACAACCGCAAGAAGTCCAAGTCTAGGGTCAGCTTACTTCTCTATTTGTCTCTAGTGCCGTCTCTTCTTGTTTCTAGTATCATCTCTAGTGCCGTCTCTAGCTGTCTTGTATTTCCTCTAGTTATCTCTAGTGTTGTTGCTCTTGTCTCTAATGTCGTCTCTAGTGTGCATTAATCCTGCAGGAGCGAGATGAGGACGTTCCTGAGGAGCCGCAGGAGAACCTGAACCTCATCGTTAACCCCGGCACGGACTACAGCAGCGCCACCATCGCCAGCCTTGCCAGCATCAGCGAGCGAGACATCAACTTCGAGGTGAAACTTCTTTTTTTAACTTGTGCTGCTTCAACTTTGAGCTGAGACTTACATTTCAACTTGTGTTTCGAGTGTGACATTCTCTGATTCTTCAACACAGCTTCAGATATTTTATTCAATACATTAAAATGTTGTAAATATTGCAATCTCTCCTGATTTGCAACTGAACTGTATTCCAGAGTTTCAATTAAAGCATTTCGAGTCAAGTGCAGAAAAGACTAATGTGCTATTGACGGTTGAATTTTTCTTACAAGAAGAGATCTTCAAGTGATTACTAACTGAAGAAATGTTGAAATATCAATTATATATACCCTCTTCTAGGAAATCTTCCGCCAGTAGCTGCGGACGAGCTGAATTTAACTCTTGCTCACCTGTAATGCAAGGCTTTTCAAGAGGTCAACCCTTGGACTGACTATAACGGTGTTAGGTATTCGCACCTACAGGCTGTTTGGCAAGAGTTACCGCAAGTAGACAAGGCGCCTTCCGAGTCTCCGTCTACTGATAACTGTTGTTAACGGGCAAGAGGTCTTCTAGCCTCTGGTCTTGAGCCAGCGGCCAATGCTATTATTTTTTAAAAGTTCTATGATGATAGTTACCTGCAGTGAACCGAAGGTTGAACGACACCAGACCACGCGGCTGATACGGACATCTGTTCTTCCCTCCTCAGGTGGTGGAGAAGATCCTGCTGTACATCAAGTCTCATGTCCTTCCCTCCTCAGGTGGTGGAGAAGATCCTGCTGTACATCAAGTCTCATGTCCTTCCCTCCTCAGGTGGTGGAGAAGATCCTGCTGTACATCAGGACCCTGGAGGTGCCGGGCGCGGTGCTCATCTTCCTGCCGGGCTGGAACGTCATCTTCTCCATGATGCGCGCGCTCTCGCAGTGTCCTTCCCTCAGTGCGTTTCTCTCATAAAAACCTATGCAATTTATGTGCATCTTGAATTCTTTTTTAAATGATTATTTGCTTCCTCATCATGGGATTATTTATATCCCATTTGCTGGTTTCAATTGGAATAATATTATTTTCTTGACTTTGAACGATTGAATGTTGAGAACGTTTATTTCTGCACGAGAGTCATGGTGCATATTTATTTTTCTGTAATTTTGGACCTTTGCAATTTTCAGACTAAATCAGATACAACATGAACAAATTTCCAACTATTTGGTATGTTACTTTACGCGGGATGTCAATTCCTTTGTCATGATATCTTCATTCTTGGCCTTAAATGTTGCTAGTAAATCATATGATAATTTCACGGATGACCCCAGGAGGTGGGCTGTACGTCTTCCTGCCCCTACACTCGCAGCTGCCGCGTGAAGACCAACGCCGGGTGTTTGAGCCTGTGCCCGACGGCGTCACCAAGGTGAGGCATCAGCGCCTGAGGGCGTCACCAAGGTGAGTCACCAGTGCCCGAGGGCGTCACCAAGGTGAGTCACCAGCGCCCGTGCCCGAGGGCGTCACCAAGTTGAGTCACCAGGGCCCGTGCCTGAGGGCGTCACCAAGGTGAGTCACCAGAAGGTGAGGCACCAGCGCCCGAGGGCGTCACCAAGGTGAGTCACCAGCGCCCGAGGGCGTCACCAAGGTGAGGCACCAGCGCCCGAGGGCGTCACCAAGGTGAGGCACCAGCGCCCGTGCCCGAGGGCGTCACCAAGGTGTCATAACTGTGCAATTAACATAAATTATCAAGTTCGGGGACTTCGAATGTTAATCAGCTAGACATTAATTCCAGTTGCAATGTATGATTTTCGAGAGCTGGTTGGTAGTAATATGTTCCAAGGAGATCGATTGATTTCGAGAGCAATTTATATACGTTCAACTTAAAATTTTCATGGCACAATTTATATCAAAATCTAGTTAAATTATTGACTTGCTTGTCATTTATGTCCCGTTGATCTTTAGACCTGCGCAATTATTCGCACGCATCTCAATGCTCCCACTGAAGCTTCAAGTCTTAATGAGCTTCTTAGCTGCCCCAGACTAGACTGTCACGTCCCTGACCTCCTGCAGATCATCCTGGCGACGAACATCGCCGAGACGAGCATTACGATCAACGACGTGGTCTTCGTGATCGACTCGTGCCGTGCGAAGATGAAGCTCTTCACGTCGCACAACAACATGACGAGCTACGCCACCGTCTGGGCCTCCAAGACCAACCTCGAGCAGAGGAAGGGCAGGGCGGGCCGTGTCAGGCCTGGCTACTGCTTTCATCTTATCAGCAGGGTGAGGGCGCTAAATAGATAAATAATGTTCATAACCATTAGTTGAATAAGTGACCGTAAAAAAATAGTGTCTGTAACCATTGCTTGAAGTCTGAGTTTGAATACAGGCTTTACGCACAACTTTATAGCATCTTTACAACACTGGTTCCAGTGTCTGGCCCTTTATGTGAAGTTGAAAGTTGTTTCTATGCCCCCCAAGGAGTCAATGGTAGCACAATGCACTGTAAACGCAACCTGAGCTCCAAGTGGTGTTTGCAGGCCCGCTTCGCGCAGCTGGACGAGCACATGACGCCGGAGATGTTCCGCACGCCGCTGCAGGAGGTGGCGCTCTCCATCAAACTCCTGCGCCTCGGCAGCATCGGAGAGTTCCTGTCTAAGGCGATCCAGGCGCCGCCCTTGGACGCCGTCATCGAGGCTGAGGTCTCCTTGAGAGGTTCGGAGAGCCGAAACCAGAACCAGAATATTGACTGTTCCATAGTTCCGAGTCAAATTTGCCTGTTCCGTGCTTCCTGGTCAAGCTTGTGTGTTCCGTGCTTCCTGGTCTAACTTGACTGTTTCGTGCTTCCTGGTCTAACTTGACTGTTTCGTGCTTCCTGGTCTAACTTGACTGTTACGTGCTTCCTGGTCAAACTTGACTGTTCCGTGCTTCCTGGTCAAACTTTACTGTTCCGTGCTTCCTGGTCAAACTTGACTGTTTCGTGCTTCCTGGTCAAACTTGACTGTTCCGTGCTTCCTGGTCAAACTTTACTGTTCCGTGCTTCCTGGTCAAACTTGACTGTTCCGTGCTTCCTGGTCAAACTTGACTGTTCCGTGTTTCCTGGTCGAAATTGTGTGTTCCGCGGTTTTGTGTCGCCAATAGAATGCAGGTTGAAGACTCGAGACATTGACACGCTCCTCCATGTATAGTTTTGAGTCTTCAATGAGTGGACACTCAAGAAGAGTTCTCCATTTATAAAAAATTCCTTGTTGTAGGAGAATAGAACGAAAATATTTATTCACTGAATAAATAATTAATTTTTGTTAGCTTTAACCTTGTTTCTTTCAGTGCTTTAGCAATGTTGAACCATTTAATTTAATGTAGGCTTGCATTTTTTAATGCAGGCTTTTCTATTATTGCGCCAATTTCGCGTTTTCAAAACGTTATATTCCATTTGATGCCTTATAAGTTTCATCTCCGCCCCTGCAGATATGAAGTGCCTGGACCGTAACGACGAGCTGACGTCGCTGGGGCGCATCCTGGCGCGGCTGCCGCTGGAGCCGCTGCTGGGGCGCATGGCGGTCCTCGGCTGCGTCTTCGGCCTCGGTGACGCCATGTGCACCCTTGCCGCCCACACCGCTACGTCGCCTGAGATATTTATTATACGTTAGTTTGTTGTTATACGTTACTCTATTGTTGCCATGTGCACCCTTGCCGCCCACACCGCTACGTCGCCTGAGATATTTATTATCGTTAGTTTGTTGTTATACGTTACTCTATTGTTGCCATGTGCACCCTTGCCGCCCACACCGCTACGTCACCCAAGATATTTATTAAACGTTAGTTTGTTGTCATTTATTGCAGTCTTCACACGTCTATGTTGCTTGAAGTTATTATCATTTATTTGATGTTGTTACATTGCCATGCAAAATAATATTATGACGTTGTTGCATCTATTGCCTGCATTTATTTCCTCTGATATTTATGTTTACCTTTTGTTTAATTCTTATTAAATAGTATTTGTTCTCATTCTAGGCTTCTTATACAAGAGTCGCTAATTCTATATAATTAATAAAGACCGACGTTATTATATCCTTCCAATGATAAATATCAGTGGACACGTTAACCTAATACATCCTGATTTGATTTTTTTGAATTTGCTGTCTGTGCTAGTAATTTTACGGGACTGTGAATGCATCACTGCGAACGGATTTCCAGACAATCCTCATTACTCGCGGACTATCACTATTGCACCAAAACTATCATTATTATCATCCACAATAATTTGTGGACGGCATGTGTCAGTAAATTGTTCTTTCTTCTGAAATATTTAATAACCTTTTTACCTTGCAGCGCCGGAGTTCAAGCGTTTGTCGCCGTTCCAGCGCGCGTTCAGCGGCAGCCGCTGCAGTGACCACATCGCTACGCTGAACGCCTTCGCTTCGTGGGACAAGATGAGGCTTCGTGGCGAGGAAGCTGAGCGCAGCTACTGCGACTACAAGCAACTGTCCATGCCTACACTCAGGGTGACATGGGAGGCCAAGGTAAATTGTGGTGAAACAAGCGGTAAATTGTGGTAGAACTAGCGGCTGTCCATGCCTACCCTCAGGGTTACCTGGGAGGCCAAGGTAAATTGTGGTGAAACAAGCGGTAAATTGTGGTAGAACTAGCGGCTGTTCATGCCTACCCTCAGGGTTACCTGGGAGGCCAAGGTAAATTGTGTGGTAGAACTAGCGGCTGTCCATGCTTACCCTCAGGGTTACCTGGGAGGCCAAGGTAAATTGTGGTAAAACTAGCGACTGTCCATGGCTGCCCTCTGGGTTATTTGGGAGGCGAAGGTAAATTGGGGTAAAATATCTGCTGGTAAAGTTAGCCTCGGTATGCCCTAGAATTCTTCTTCTTCTAAAGCTTATTCCTTGGGATCTTTTATTGTTCAAGCTTGCCTTGTTAAATAGAAATGTATGGGTATCGAAAGTAACAACAAAAATTGTGTAATCTTAACATTACAAGTAGTTTTCATTTTAATTACACTGAGAAACTGGTTGAGTTGAGGGCTTGAGCCTGAATAACAGTACAAATCAAAGGTGGTATCACGGATCGGCTAATATTCATTAATAATGAGTAAATAAAAGTGAATACTACTATACTACTGACCGATGATTATAAATATTATTCATTATTAATATTAATAAATAATGTCAATGAATAATATTTATGATTAGCTTTGAAAAAGTTTAAATTGTGTACAAGTAAACTTGCTCTATTTAATGTACACGTTGTGTATGTAACCTATGTATCAACGTACAAATTCAAATATTGTAGCGCTATTATAAAAAATTAGTGTATTGAATATATAATATCTAAAGTATTGTATCAATAATTAGTATACAATAGTGATAGTATCGTCATTGCCCAGAACCAGCTACGGGAGCTGCTGATGCAGAGCGGCTTCCCTGAGGAGACGTTGCTGCCTCAGTTCTTTGACTTCCACGGCGACGACCCGCAGCTTGACCTCATCACTGCACTCATAACCTTAGGGTATTACCCCAACGTCTGCTACCACCAGGACAAGAGGAAGGTAATCTATAATTAGTTTAGTTAGTAGTGCCTTAGTTAGTATCTTGGGAGGTTACAGGGGCATACAGTGAGGGGAGGGTATCAGGGCATATGGTAAGGGGAGGGTATCGGAGTGTACAGTGAGGGGTGGTTACAGGGGCCTAGGGTGAGGGGAGAGTATCGGTGTGAACTGTGAGGGGTGGGTATTGGGACGTACGGTGAGGGGAGGAGTAATCAACTCCTGTGGTGAGGAAAGGGTACTGGGGCATACGGTGAGAGGAGGGTATTGAGGCGTATGGTGAGGGGAGTTTCCTTCATTCCCCAAGTGCCACTTTTCCTTCCATTCCACAAGTGCCATCTTTAACCTTCATTCCTCAAGTGCCACGTTTCCTTTCATTCCTCAAATGCCACCTTCCCTTACATTCTCCACGTGTCATCTCTCATTCCCCAAGTGCATTCCCCCTAAGCGGCGGCCGGCGGCCGCCTTTCATTCCCCTGATAATGCAACCAGTCATGTCGCCTCTCAACGTTCATGCAACAATAGAGGAGCAGCTGGCCTGACAGTGACGGTTTCCTCTGCAGGTTCTGACGCAGGAGTGGAAGTCTGCGCTCATCCACAAGTCTTCTGTCAACTGCAGCGCTCGAGACATCGTCATCCCGATCCCCTTCTTGGTGTATGGGGAGAAGGTGAGTGGGGTTACGGGCATTTATTCCTGCATTATTATCTTCGTTAAATATTTATTATTATCTTATACTCTGAATTATTTCTTGTACAATTATATTCAGAGAAGAAAATAATAAACAACTTTTTTCATACGATGGGTAACAATTGTGTTATCGCACGAGTCAAGTTCATATTAATTGTGTGTGTACGCACATTTCCAGATCCGCACCAGAGCAGTTTCCTGCAAACAGACGACGATGGTGTCGCCTCTGCACCTGTTGCTGTTCGGGTCCAGGAGAGTGGACGTGGTGGGCACTAATAAAGTGAGTCGTCAGGATCGGCCTAATCAACAAAGTTACCTTGAGTAACTCCCTGAGCTCTACATCGTCTCCGGTTACCAAAGCATGTCAGGCAGATGTAGTTGATGATGCGCAGTGACATCCAAGCCATCATCCCTCGTCATCCCTTTTTGAGTTCTAAACAACGCTCCTTACAGTGGATCAGCTGACGCTACGCTAATCCCTGTTATACCATGCAATCCATATTATATTTCTATTATTGTATATGTAATTATAGTATTGTTGTTTGAGGTGCGGCTGGACGGATGGTTGAAGTTCGAGATGAACGCTAAGGCGGCGGCGAGCGTCGTGGCGCTGCGTCCTGCCATCGACGCGCTCCTCATCACCGCTGCTGAGAACCCCGCGTCCCTCAGCGAACCTCCCAGCGAGGCCCAGTCTGCCACCATCGCCTGTGTTAAAGAGGTAAGCAAAGATATGTATCATTATTGCTTACTCTGTTGATTTAGCCCTTACTCTGTTGATTTAGCCCTTATTCTGTTGATTTAGCCCTTGTTCTGTTGCCTGTGTCAAAGAGGTAACCAACGATATGTATATTTATTGCTTATTCTCTTTATTTGGCCCTTATTCTTTTGATTTAGCCCTTATTCTGTTGCCTGTGTTAAAGAGGTAAGCTGAGATATGTATCTTTATTGCTTATTCTCTTGATTTGGCTCTTGTTGCTGTTGTTTTAACCTTTAATTTGATCCGTTGATTCAACTATTATTATTGTGGCGAATGTAATTCTCAGCCAGATACAGTCTGCCACCATCGCCTGTGTTAAAGAGGTAAGCAAAGATCTGTATGTTTATTGCTCATTCTGTTGATTTAGCCTTTATTCTGTTGACTTTGCTCTGTTGCTGTTACAATTTAATTTGACCCGTTGATTCAACTATATTGTTGTAGCGAGTGTTATACGCAGTCAGGCCCAGTCTACCACCATCGTCTGTGATGAAGAGGCACATCACTATTTGTTGATGTAACCATTTCTGTAGTATTGGGCTGATGTTTTGTCGCGTTAAAAGAATCGATGGCCCTGGCAAAACGCCGGGGTTTTCAGCTCCTGAACTTCCCGAATCATGACTCGACCAGGCTAGAATGTGTCGCTATTTAACGTCTGGCAGGGAACATCCCCCATCAGATCGAGCTATTTAATTATGTTGCGTTTGTGTTGCGTGCAGTTGTCGCTATTAACGGCTGGCCGGGAAGACCTGCCGCCCTTGTGGCACAACCTGCAGCAGCAGTTCCCCCCGCGTCCCCCGCGGCAGTTTGAGGGCGCCAGTGCAGAGGACGGACCTCCTAGGAAGTACCTCCGCTCAAGTGGTCCTTACAGTGATGGTCAGTAATGCAGTTATGGACACGTAAACAGAAACCTGACCTTATTTTCAGAGAAAACGTTTCGGAGTCCATCTCCATGTCCCTTGTTGCTGAATACGAGAAGAATTCGAAAGTTATTTTTTTAATTTGACTATTTTAACTCAGTGTTTTTTTTTTAATTTTTGAACTGAAAATTAAGTGTACTCTGAAACGTTTTTAAGAAGATCTGGTGAATTTTTGTGATATTTTTTGCTTTTAAATTCCTTGACTCAAGATTTTTATTGTTGAAAAATAATGGATAATGAAATTATTCCCAGTCTTTACTTCAAGCCTTGATTCTGAGTAAGTTTGATCGTTTTTTAGGTTATACTGTCAGAACTTTCAATAAACAACACACGTTCTTAATTATCATTGGCTCACTGCTGTGTAGTTATGAATGCTGCGTGCCTGTCGCGACGTCGATTGTGACTGAGTGAATCATGTAACTGATATATTGTGATGTCTGCTTTTTAATTAAGTGACTAATATACTGCTATGCCTGCTCTTTAATTAAGTCCCTTGAATATATTGTGATGTCTGCACTACTAATACTGTATATGTTTGCCCTTAAGGCACTCCTGACAATCGTCATTTATATATTTTTTTAAATTGTATCATTTCTGGTTTCATTTAATCAGCATACCAACCTGCGTATAAATATAATTTTACGGTAATAAATCATTGATTTTCTAATGAACTATTACTAAGTCAATCTCGTTGATATCGTTCTATTTTGCCTGATCCAATTGTCGTGTACGTTAAACGTGCATTTTAGAGTTTTAGTATGTTGAAGTGTAGTGGATGTGAGAAATTCTTGTTGGTGAAATTCCGAGCAGGACTCAAAATTTTCTCCGACCAAGATCATGTTGGACAAGGTGTAATAGCTTCATATTCACTTCAGTTGTATGATATATTTTACTGTTTTTAAAGCTTCGGAAGAAAAGCTGATTTACTCGTGTTTCTGTTGACAGAGAAGCTAACTAAATCGTGTGTCGTCGTACAGTTGAAGGCCGCCGTATTGTTTATGCTGCCGGTCTACACTTGCTACGATTTATCCTATTACCAGAATTCAAGAAGAATTTTTATATATTTTATTTTATTTTGCATGTAGTAATTGAACACAACAATGCGCTTTTCGGCCATTAATATTGTTTTTAAGTTATGAGCGACGAGTCTCTGTTGTTGGCGACTCGTATCATTAATGGAAGTTGTCTTAGTAGGTGAGGTATTATTAAAATTGTTAATGTGTGCCATTTTAATAAAACTTTACCGGTCGGTGGCTCAGATGGCGGCGGGTACACGGGCAGCAGCCGCGCATACCAGGGCGGGGGAGGCTACGGGCGCGGCTACTTCAACCGCGGCAGCGCTCCTTCAGGAGGGAGGTTTGGGCAGAGGGGCTTCAGGGGAGGCGGAGGAGTGTTCAGAGGCGGCCGAGGGCACTTCAGCGGCGGCCGAGGAGACTTCAACGGCGGTAGAGGAGGTTTTAGAGGCTTTGGAGGGGACTCCTTTAGTGGCCGAGGGGACTTCAACGGCGGCCGAGGGGACTTCGGTGGCGGCCGAGGAGATTTCGGTGGCGGCCGAGGGGACTTCGGTGGCGGCCGAGGAGAAAGGGGACTTCGGTGGCGGCCGAGGGGACTTCGGTGGCGGCCGAGGGGACTTCGGTGGCGGCCGAGGGGAATTCGGTGGCGGCCGAGGGGACTTTGGTGGCGGCCGAGGGGACTTCGGTGGCGGTAGAGGGGATGCCTTGGGTAGAGGAGGCAGTTCCTGGGGCGGCCGAGGGTCGCAATGGAATGATTATTGAAGCCAATGTCTCTGGCAACTGACAAATGAGATCTCAATTCAACTATCGACCAATATCAGTTGCGATTATAACGCCGGTATTCAATTTATTACTAAATATAAAGACGATATTTATTGTGCACTCTGAGATCTTGAATCTCTCATTTGTCGGTTTGAGTTGAGTGCAGGAAGCCATTTGTTGTGTGAAGGAAATTGAACTTACAGTGAGACTCGATTACTCACTTCCCTACATGACTGACCGTCATTTTCTCGTAGTTAATTTCTTCATTAGATGGAATAACCAAAGGCACATGATATAAAATTTTTGTTGAAGTGGAATCGTCAGGTGTTCCTTGGCGTTTATTTGACTTCTTTTAATAGACTCGCTGTCACGCTCTATGCCAATTTCAAACTTGCGTGCACAAGCATATTTGATTTGATTTTAATTTAATTTTTTAAATGGATTTGAATCAGTTTTATTGTTTTTTTGAACCATAACACATTTCCTGGCTAATCAATTACTGAACATCGATTGCGTTGCCTTGATCATTTCGTTTGGTGGAACTTGCAAGTAAGAACAGTGATGTAAAATATTAGATTAACTTCACGGATTTGCAGAACAGCATAGCGAGTGTTAAAAGTACAAATTATTTTTATTCTGCATCGAATAAAAAGCGTGACAAATTTCTTGTCGTCTGTAGAGGTTTGTTTGTGTAATATCGGAACAAATTTGAAAATTGTAGCGATGCTTTCATTAATAAAGGACGTAAAGGTGACTTGGAACTTTTCTTCCTTAAATTATACCAAAATTGGACAAAAAGCGGCAGACAGTTCACTTTTCTCGAACGGGTCTTGTCTGCACGCATGTCTTCTGTGTTAGACGCAACGTTCTTATGAACGAAGTTAGAATGTTTGTATATTGTTATATGTGTTCTTTGGAGCAGTTATTATCGGGCTTTGGTTCTGAGTAAACTTACCATGAGTTGCTATAATATAAAAGTGAGTGGTTACTATATGTGAGTGGCTTCTCATAAGTGAGTGGTGAGCGGAGTTATTGCTTAAAGTTGACTTAATGCGAATGGCTTTGCCTTACAAGCGGAGATGTGGTCAGCTGTTCCAGTTCCTTCAATGAATTAGTCAAACAATTTTCGACCAGAGATATCTGGAAACGAGGATTTTCCACATAAAAACAAGAAATTGATCCCTCGATTTTTCCCCCCTCAGGGGGGATTTCTGACGCGTGTCTGTGCGCGTCAGAAGTCCTATGGGATTTCGCGTTCCTAGGGGGATTGTTCCTGAGCGCCCCACCGTTGAGCTCGCGGTGTCTGATTGCAGGTCTCAGTTGTGGGGTTAAGTTATTATGTAGGTAGGAGCCCTTACATTTCCCTTCTCTGTCTCTCTCGTGCGGGCGGCCGACGTCCCGTGTAAGCGACCTTTTGTTCGAGTGTCTTCGTTTCTGTTGCTTTTCACCTGTCCCTTCTTGTGACTTCGTCTCTTTGAGATGCTAACGCTGCTTCTTTCGAGCCAGCTTCAGCGGGCTGGACATCTGAGACCTTCCGCCCCTTGTGGGTGATGAATAATTGAGACCCAGCACCTCTATGGTGATGTTCATCATGACTTTCGGTGCGAGATAGCTAAATAGCTGAAGCGCTAGTAAACATTTGGCCACTAAACTAAACTAAACTAAAACCTCGATTTTTCCAGACATGATTCTCATCGAAAGTTTTTCTTATTTTCATGGTAGGAAAAATGAGAACTTCATTTAAATTAGTGTTATCGTTTACATATAAAAGTCAATTTTAATTTCATGTTGTGTCAGACAGAAAAAATCGTTTAATAAATATCATAAACATGTAGCGTGCGATTTCTTGACTTGTTAAAAACTTGTTCTAACCTGTTTAACTCGCACTTGTTTCCACACAGAAATCCTGGGGATAGTTGCTTATTCAGCCCATCTATTCAGAAGTTTTCCATACAATACTAAATTAATTGTAGATTTATTCACATTTGAAAATAGATTTTAATTGTCGGAGTGACAATTGTAGCTTATCCGACTCTTACATTACAAGGTTTATTGCTGTAATAATCAGCACGGAAAACGCCAGGGTAATTATAGCAAAATTCGGTCTCGGCATTCCTCGTCGATTGTTATTACCGTATGTATATATGGTATATATCTATAAGTTCCTTATTTAATTAACAATTGTTACATTCTAAAGTCAACTTCTTATGGATATCATAAAGATTCTTTATTTTAATGCCTCAAATAAAACGTACAGCGAAGGTGAACTAACTAAACCAAATTGATAACAATAAATAAATCGATAATATTCATGAACAATAATTGAACGACTTGCTGCAGTCGTTCCCTTTCTTCCCACTAAATAACAATAACTGAACCATAAAGTGCATGTACATTCTCTCGACACCAGCGTGCTAATAATGTTTAACTAGCAAGTTGTTTCTTGAGCATGCCTCTATATTTTGATATCCAATACCTCCTAAATCATTGAGCCGGCGACGAAAGAAAGGCGTTGATAGTTGATACGTCCAGAGGCTCTATTATTCATTATTCAATTTAATTAATTTTTAGCGCGATATGTAATCGGTCCGAATGCCATGTCTTGAAAACCGATCACTCTTTATCGACTATCATAGATTCAGCTAGCGGCTCTTTACGAGAAATGCCTCCTTTCAATGAATTTTTAATTGATCATCTTAGAGTTACATCTTATTTTTCAATCCTTCATGCGCCGAAATGTTCTGGATCGTTCTTGCTGTACTTCACTTGATCTTGCTTTCGTCTTTTGGACTTTCAGTAAAGTTTTTGCGAAATCCGAAACATAGGGAGTTTTCTGGCCGGAAGCTGGGAACCGAGGCGATGGCTTGCGACGCGTTGCCTCCAGCGGACGACCGAAGTTCGGGGAAGCTGCGGAGGGCGCCTCTGCCGCGTCCACGTGCGGTGACCGGCCTCCCAGTTTTGGAATTTCATCGTCTGACGAAAGATCAGCGGAATCCATTCGCCCGTTATTTGAGGTTGTCGACGGCTGCACCGGAGATTGAGCTGCCGGATGTGGTCTACGCTTGTCAAAGCCTTGCTTTCCTTTTCGTGCCTCATTTGAAGTGTAACTTACGAATCTTGTCTGAGGCTTGGGCACTTCTTGGTACAGTGGCTGGTCCATACCGTACATGTGCAGCCCCAGAAAATCGTCAGAATCAGTGGCCGTTGCTTTTTTGCTTTTAGTGCTCGGATTTTTCAAATAAATATTACCGTCCTTACCTACGTACAGATCTTCCCGAAGAGGGAAATCTTCCTTGAATTTGGATGCCTCCAGCCTGGGGTCTTCTTCTACCGGATCGTCCTCGAACTGAACCTCATTCGAAGGAATATTCACGATGAAATCGTTGGCAAGATGTTCCTTCTGTTCAGGAGTCACGCCTCGATAATGAGGAGCGTCGTTAAAGATCACTTCTTCGTTACTGATAGCGTAGACGCGGCGGCCTTCCGCTTCATTTGGAATTTGCTTATTCCTGAATGTGTAATGAGGTTTCCGACGTGTCTGTATTTTTTTAGACAGCGGCTCCAGGTGCCTTACCCCTGGAGGTAGCTCTGCTCTGACTCGATTCCTGCGTTCATCTGACCTCCGATTTTCGGTACTGTAGAAGGGCTCAAGTTCACTGAAGTCGATGTATTCTGTGAACGCTGCGTTCTCCGTTACAGCTTCATGAGACAGAGGCCTTACACTCAACTGAGGAGCTCGTTGCGGTCCATGAAGCTGATGTCCTCTACGCCGGCCAGATCGCGTGGCTGGAGGCCCTACAGCCACTTTAGAAGAACCAAAATAGTTCAAAGGGTTCAACGACTGAACTGAGCTAAATAAGCCACTCAGAACTCCACTCCCGTCTTCTTGGACATTAAACTTTGGAGTCTCGAAAGATTGATAAAAATTTTGTTTAGGAAGGCTGTCGTAATCATATTCTTCGTACGTATTTTGGCTGTCATCATAATCGAAGCTGATATCTTTGCGCGAATGTATGTGAGATTTATGATCCAAAATATCAAACCTACTATCACCATAGTTTACTGCAGATCCAAAACCCGTTCCTCGGGCCTTATCCATTAGAGAGTAAGCGTTCTGATCTTCTACTTGGGAGGACAAAGGAACGCTAAAAGTAGCAGAATCCAAAATGCGGTTTTTTGATGGCAGCTCAACTTTGGGCAAGTTTGAAGCATCCGTGACGAAATCGTATTTATCGTTGATGGCGACTTCATTCCGTCCATTGTTAGAATCATAGTCCTGCATTTGTCCTCTGTGATACGCCCTATTATGGCCAAAGGAAGCCCTCCTAGTTGGTATCTGCCTTTGGAAGACAGGGTCATAGTCTTGGTAGTCGTCGGGTAGTGACCCAGAAACCTGCCTCTGTCGGTAGACTTTTCTAGGAAGCGTCCTTGTGGGATACGGAACAACTTGTTGAATCCTTTGCCCATCGTACCTGCTAATCTGGTCTGGTTGAAGATTAGATCTATAATTTTCCCGGTGACGAACCCGGCTTGGTCGTGACTCGCGGTTCGTTACTCCAGAGAAAAGATTGGCAAGAAAAGACGGGACGGGGATGGCTAAAGCAGCAGGTGTTGGGAGCTCCTCCGGCAGCTCATCTGCATCGGAGGTCTTCGTTGTTACTGCTTCTGTGGTGTCTTCGGCGCTTGTCCAGACACTGCGACCATCTCTCGCTCTAGCAGTCAACTTCTCTGGCACTTGAGAAACGTTTGTTTCACTTCCATTTCCCATTGTTTTCATTTTATTTTGGAAGATGGTGGCAGTTTTCGTTATGTTGGTGCCGGAGGACAGGTTCTCGTCTTCGGCTGGTAAATTGTTGAATGCTGTCGTCGATGTTGCCAGAAACGTGACGAACACCTGAAAAAAATCTAATCAGAACTTGGTTCTAAATTATGTCATTTTCGGATAGATTCTAAACATAATTGTTTTATTATAATCATTCTTTGTCTACGCAGTGTTATAATGAATTTTAAACTTTTCACAAAACAGAATAGATGCAATAAGGCTTTGGGGCTATATTACACCTTCTAATCATTTTTTGAAGGGAAACTAACTATTTGAGCGATATAAAAAAATGCTCCACTCGGAAAGAGAAACCATTAAATTTTAAAACTTATAATGAATCAGTTTCTGGAACGCAATCCGCGTAGAAATATTATTGTTCAGGAGTGCACAGCTATGTTGCAAACGCGAAATAATTCATTGTCTCTTTCGAGGAACTTGATTATTTCGGACGCTCAAAATGAAATCATTTTGCTCTTGTGAAACAACAAGTTTCATGTCAAATGTGCTTCGTATATTCCTCGAAAATGTACGTCTATATTAGGATGAGATCTTCACCACCTCATTTCTGGGGGGTTTACAGCCATCAAAATATATAATTGCCAAAAATTGGTCGCGACAGGTGACGGTTTCCTTCAAAGGCTCGTCGATACTCACAAAGAAGAACGAAATGCCGTGAAAGCTGCTTGCCATTTTCAATCTTGTGAGGTCCACTATGTAATTAGGAACTTTTTGGAAATAATCTTCCTGACGATAAATAATTTGTTACATTTGCTGTGATGTATTCAAAATCAAAATGAAAATGATGATCTAAAGCTATTGCATTGAGGAGCATTTAAACGTTCGATTCGAATTTAAACCAAAACCAATAAAATTACACGAAGACTTGAACCTGCGTGGATCTGAAACATAAGGAAGTTAATTAAAATATAAAAGACTCGTGTGAAACTCAAATTCTGAGAAGGATTTTTAGTCAAGTATAGATATAGTGAATTGCCAATCAAAATTTTCTGTGGTCTGGGCCTCCTAGAGGGCATAGAAACGACGTTCTCTGCGCTCTGAGTAAAATATTCAATGCTCTCTGTGAATTATGGAGAATTCTCCTTTTCCAAAAATAAAGGGAAGAAAAGAAGGGCTAATATATAGTTTGGCGAAATATTTTATAAATCTTAAAATTTGATTTAAGATGATTTGGTTCTGAACGAAAACATTTGGAGCAATTTTATTTATAATAATAAATAAACCCCACGGAAGGCAACCCTAAATTTAATATTTACATCCAAATTATTGACATACTTAAATTAATGTATTCATTTAATGTTTTTATTAAAAATACAATCTCCAGATATATGCTTAATCCTCTAAAAATATTCTAAGATGAACTCGGTTGAAGTTGAACACAAAATGTTGTAATTGTTTACGATTGCAATTTAAATTAAATGAGACTGTATTCATAACAATTATAAGTTGAAAGCAATTTACCAAAGCCCTGAACCTGATATAAACTCAACGGCTTCTCGCTTGTCAAGCAGAGCTTTAACACACGAAGCTTTATACAGTTAAGATGCATCAGTTATACAGAGCTGTTGAAATAACCGGCCAAGTTCTAGCAAACGTCGATGAAAAAGTTACCTTCCACAAGTCACTCTTCCTTGCAATTCTTAATTACATAATCAAGTTCTTTTCAGCCACATTTCGTTCGCTCATCCTACAAAGAGGTCAGGGAAGCCTCGCAGCTCTAGGTCGGCTTGTTCTTCTTATTATTTTTTTGCAGTGTCATCAGGAGCGGCAAAAAACCTGCAGAGCGTCTGCCTCGAGTTGATTTGGTCGCCGTCGCCGCGAGTGCAACCGAACCGGCGAGTGCTGAGGCCGATCTAGATTGTGGTGACGAACATATTGTGATCAATGATCGTCTTGCTACTCTAATATTTTCAGTCGTGATTAATCTTGTCAGTCTTTATATTGTTACTCTCTAGTTTGTTACTCTTAAATTTGTATGTATTGATCAGACGTGATCAATGACCGTATTTTTACTCTTCGTTTTTTTTTCGTATAAAAATGTTAACGGGATTTCGATGAAGAAAGTCGACTGCAAGCTCGTCGCTTCACATAGGTATGGTTGATGATTGTTAACATGGTAATAGCGGTTATAGTAATAGCGGTTTCAGCGTTTTATTAGGCCGTAGGCCTGTCGCCGATTCTTAACATCGCAGAATATTCACAGCATGTTGCGGTCTCGAACTCGCAACTCACTGCTTCAATTCTGCTGTGCTTAACCGCCCGGCCTCCTCGCCGATTCTGACCAGAAACTGGCGCACAGAGCTGGGATCGAACCCGCGCCTCTCTGCGCCAATCCTGGTATTCTGAACTTTTAAGTAGGTATATGGTGCGTGATGCT
Source organism: Hyalella azteca (assembly GCF_000764305.2). Lineage (NCBI taxonomy): Eukaryota > Metazoa > Arthropoda > Malacostraca > Amphipoda > Hyalellidae > Hyalella > Hyalella azteca. The sequence continues at coordinate 112,590 of NW_025942305.1, forward strand.
TAACATGGTACGTGCATGGTCGTTCTACACGCATAAGTTTCGCCTGAAGTCCCGCCTCATATTCCACCTCATGTTCACATTTATCGATGGTCTACCTGACCTGTCATGAGAGAGAATTCTCACGACATTCGAAGATCGAGTAGAACATCATACTGGTAGAACATTAGATGGAACATCAGATGGAACATCAGTCAGAACATCAGCCAAACAACAGGTGAAACTTCAACATGAACATATTAATGGGAACACCAGGAACATTAAGTAGTGTGCAGTGCTGCGATTGCAAGCGTATCAGAGAAAGTCATGTTGCTGTTTCCTTCGGTAACGGCATTTATAACGAGACACACTTTCTCCCGATCCTTCAGAGCAGCTCGCCGGAAGAGTATGGAGATAAAGCAGGCCGAGCACAATACAATTAATTGTGTGGCACTTGTATTGTTAATTGAAGCGCCCGCGCTATACATTAAAGCGTTCGCATTATACAATGAATCGTTCGGACGATACATTGAAGCGTCCGGACGATACATTGAAGTGTCCGGACGAGACATTGAAGCGTCCGGACGATACATTGAAGCGTCCGGACGATACATTGAAGCGTCCGGACGATACATTAAAGCGTCCGGACGATACATTAAAGCGTCCGGACGATACAATGAAGCGTCTGACGATACAATGAAGCGTCCGACGATACAATGAAGCGTCCGCACGATACATTGAAGCGTCCGGACGATACATTAAAGCGTCCGGACGATACATTGAAGCGTCCGACGATACATTGAAGCGTCCGACGATACATTGAAGCGTCCGACGATACATTGAAGCGTCCGGATGCTTCAATGTATCGTCCGGGCGCTGCAATCTACAGTGACGGGTACACGAATCTATAGTGATAGGCACACGAATATATAGTGATAGGCACACGAATATACATGTCCCAGCAAGAGCAATCATGTAGGATTTCATGTACGGAACTTCTTTTTCATTTATCGATAGGTTTTTATGTTCCGTTTTCGGTTTCCTCTAAATTTTTGAACTGATTACAGATATTGTTTCTTAAACGTTTTCACTGAAGATATAGTGCATTTACTGGGCGTTTTCTTTTCTTTTAAATTCTTGGTGAAGGATTTTGTTTTCAGGATATAACATTGAGCGTCTGCGTTGTTCTGGCCTGTGCATGTAAATCTGTTACATCGTTACCGCTGTCACGAGTCTGAACCGTTACATGAAGTCGGGCGCCTAACGGTGTTAGTGCATCGTTGGTTGTGATGAATAGTAAGTTTAGAAAAGACACGGCCGCCGTTATTGCGTTTTTGCGCTTATGAGCCTCTTTCACAGATTTATGCGTGATTTTATCTTGCATCATATTTTTGTAAAAAATTTGACATAAATAAAAGCTTGGCTTTCGATTTGATCTCACAATTCTTTTTATTCTAAATAACAAAACGTAGTAATAATTCTCATAAACCAAAAAAGCAATTTTAATATCTTGTAGCAATTCCAATGGTTGAAAGTCACTGTGGAAAAATGACTTCAGCACGGTACCTTCACTTCAGCACGGTACCAGCACTTCAGCACGGTACCGTCACTTCAGCACGGTACCGTCACTTCAGCACGGTACCGTCACTTCAGCACGGTACCAGCACTTCAGCACGGTACCGTCACTTCAGCACGGTACCAGCACTTCAGCACGGTACCATCACTTCAGCACGGTACCAGCACTTCAGCACGGTACCAGCACTTCAGCACGGTACCGTCACTTCAGCACGGTACCAGCCCTCACGGTATCCACACTCCCGTTAGTCACGCCGGGCCGCCGTCCGGGCAACGTTCGGCAGTCTCATCATCTGCCGCCGCTGAGCGCGTCGCGGGTAAGTGGAGCGAACACTCCACGCAACGTCAAGCTCTTGCATCAACTAAACAACTAAAAATCAATATATTAATCAAAATAAGAAATATATGTTAAACATATATATAGTTATACGCTTATACCAATGTATAAATAAAAAATTAATACAACTTGAATTGCCCGCAACGGATTCAGAGAATTTAGAAGCGCCTTTACTGAAGCGCCGTTGAACTGAAACTGCCGTTAACCTGCCTTGCATGAGCTATATTTGTGCTGTAGCTCTAACACAGCAATGTTTGTGCTGTAGCTCTACCGCAGCAATATTTGTGCTGCAGCTCAGCTGTGCGAACATCCAATATATAACAGTTATAACAGTCAATTTATATAACATCCTATAATAAAGAGTCAATTAATAATAAAAAATGTCATTGCGATAGAGAAAGTTCGAGAAAATCGTGCGAACGTAGTGATGCTGGCGAAGTGATGGTAGCGATTAATAACAAAGAAGAATTAAACTGTAAAGCGCAGCAATGAACGGTAAGCTGCGTTGATTTGTAGCTGAGGTGCTGGAAGCCGAAACTTCTGTACTTGTGTGCAGTTCTAGCCTGCTTTCTCCAGTAAACTTTCTTAACTGAAGTTCCGTTGACTTATGGTTTCTTTCCACTGTAAATTCTTGCCAGATTTCAACGGTAAATGATCACTCAAATAAATGAATATGTCATGTTGTCCATAGAGTTACACATTTTCTTACCAACTGCATTTTCAGCGTAGCGCTAATATGTTATTTTGCCGAGCCAAACTAGGTAAGGATGACACAAGCAATAGGAAAAAATTTATCACTTTATGGACATAGTCTCGCTTTGAATAATTGCAGGAATTTGCCGTTTTCACTTTCCTTAAACTACTCACCAATCGTCGAAAGTTGAGCGACACAGGCAATTTGTGTTATAAATTGAGGAATGTAGAGAGTTACAGGAATATTTGACATTTTAAGTGTTATGTCACGCCGCCATGATATGACGCGACAAAACACGTCCACCATGAACGTTGTTATGTTACACCGCCATGTTATGACGTGACATAACACGTGCACCACGAACGATTGTTATGTTAAACCGCCATGTTATGTCGTGACATAACACTTGCACCATATGAACGTTGTTATGTTACACCGCCATGTTATGACGTGACATAACACGTGCACCACGAACGTTGTTATGTTACACCGCCATGTTATGACGTGACAAAACACGTGCACCATGAACGTTGTTATGTTACACCGCCATGTTATGACGTGACATAACACGTGCACCATGAACGTTGTTATGTTACACCGCCATGTCATGGCGTGACATAACACGTGCACCATGACCAATGTTATGTTAAACCGCCATGTTATGACGTGACATAACACGTGCATCATGACCAATGATGTTCAGCCGTCGTTTCGGCTGAAATTCATCGCGTTTTCACTGAAGCATCGAGAATTACTGCACAGGATTTATTTTCTGAATTATTGATACCAGAACGTACGAGGGCCGCGTGGTGACATTCCGATGCGGTGACGACGCTCGGATCTTCTTCATTTCAGAGTGCGTTGCTTTATTAAAAAAGTGTTGATGTTTTTAGTGTTGAGGCACTGCTTCCCAAAAGAGCTTTTAAGTTACGAATCCCTCTCATTTTGCAATATATTTTGTGATACGGTTTCAAGTGATACCCTCACATTTGTCTTCCCATTTCTCCTCATATCTACTCTCACAATTACCCTCACATTTACCCTCGCATTTTCCCTCACATTTACCCTCACATTTTCCCTCACATTTACCCTCACATTTACCCTTACATTTACCCTCACATTCACCCTCATATTTATCCCCAAATTTAGCCTCACAACTGCCCTAATATTCGTCGCATTGGCTATTTCATTTGCCCTCAAATTTCCCTCACATTTCCTATACATTTGCTCTCAAATTTACCCTCACATTTTCCACAGACTGACCCTTGCATTTACCCTCACATTTTACCTCATAATTGCCCTCACATTAGCCCTCACATTTGTCCTCACATTTAACCTCACATTAGCCCTAACACCTGTCCTCACATTTGCCCTCACTTTTCTTGCTCACAATTTCCGCCTGAGTAGGCTTAAGCTTCAATTACTGCAGATCTTTCCTGTATAATCTGCAGCTTCCGAGGGAACTTCTTCCCCAATACTATTTTAGGCCTTAGCGTAATATAAAAATTAAAAATAAGTACAACACAGAACATTTAGTACGAAAAACTGAAACGCGAACTGTTTATGATTGAAATATGTGGGTTACGAGGAGTTTGTCATTGTAGCAAATTTGTGACGTCACTGACACTTGTAACGCTCCTGACACTTGTAACGCTCCTGACACTTGTAACGCTCCTGACACTTGTAACGCTCCTGACACTTGTAACGCTCCTGAGACTTGTAACGTTCCTGACACTTGTAACGCTCCTGAGACTTGTAACGCTCCTGACACTTGTAACGCTCCTAACACTTGTAACGCTCCTGACACTTGTAACGCTCCAGACACTAGTAACGCTCCTGACACTTGTAAGGCTCGTAATTTGCTAGGCATTTTAAAACTGAACATATGCTCCTGCATAGTTTCGTCTAGAATGTTCTTGAAGGCGTTCATACTCGGAGCGTCAACGATGCTAAGCAGCGTAAGCATCTCAAAGACACGAAGTGGTGAGGAGGGACAGATGACAAGGAGGGACAGGTGACAAGAAGGGACAGGTGACAAGGAGGGACAGGTGACAAGAGGGACAGGTGACAAGGAGGGACAGGTGATAAGCAACAGAAACTAAAATAAGACACTAGAACAAGAGGTCGCTTACACGGGACGTCGGCCGCCCGCACGAGGGAGACAGAGAAGCGAAATGTAAGGAATCCTACCTACATAATAACTTAATGTACAGTATCCTACCAATATAATAACTTAAATGCAAGTTATCCTACCTACATAATAACTTAAAGGGAATCCTACCTACATAATAACTTAATGTACAGTATCCTACCTATATAATAACTTGAGGTAAGGAATCCTACCTACATTATAACTTAATGTAAGGTGTCCTACCTACATAATTACTTAACCCCACAACTGAGACCTGCAGTCAGACACCGCGAGCTCAGCGGTGGGGCGCTCAGGAACAATCCCCCTAGGAGCGCGAGATCCCATAGGACTTCTGACGAGCACAGACACCCGTCAGAAGTCTCCCCTGAGGGGTCTTGCAAAGATAAATTATCAACATCGCAACAGATGATCATGGTAACGGCACACTTTTGCTAGCTTTCAATGAGCTTAATACCAGAATTATGAATATTTCAAGGAATATATTTTGATAAATCTCACCAAATAAATAAGAAAAATTCACTAAAGTAATAAGTCATATGTAAGAATTGCATCTTTTAACGTATGTTATTTCTTATACTGTGGGCAAGAAAAAAATATGAGAATGAAAGCTGACTGAACTATGATAGGCAAACAAATGCGATTAGAAAGTTCATGCAGGCACTACTACGACTTCAAGATCTGCGGTGAGATAATAAATTAATTTTCTAAAGAAAGTAGCGGTGTGTGTGCTGATGTTCTGCGTCGCTCGTAAGACATAATTTAAGCGGACGAGGATCACAAGCGCTCAGTGAGGATCCTTACCAGTAAATATTTACGGAAGTGGCAGCTTCTGATTTGAATTACCAGAAGCTGGGGCGACTCTAAATTTTGTTACCCAGTGAAAATTTACAGACGCGGCAGCTTCTGATTTGAATTAAGACGCGGCAGCTTCTGATTTGGATTACCAGAAGCTGGGGCGACTCTAAATTTTGTTAGGGTCACCAGAGCTGTGGTGGCGTCACTGAGAGAATGCTGGCCAATTACACGAATTTCAAACTAAAGATATATCATGATATATGTTTGCTTATAGAGGAAGGGCCGTAAGCAGTGATTACCATTGTCATGACAGTACTTCTGTACCATGAGAGTACAAATGAAAGGCCATTATACTGTAGCAGCACCACACCATGAACACCCAAAGATTCACTGCAGCGCAATGAATGCGTTGGAAATCGAAGATAATCGCAGATGAAGGCCATAATTTATTATCCGTATTTACTAATCTCCATGATTTATATTTCATTATTTTGTCACATTTTTATGAACGAAAATCAGCGGGACTTTGAGGAAATAAATGGACAGAACCAAATGGGGAAATTGTGTATAAAGCTGTTTGTCCCACTACATATTTTAAATGCTATAAATGACATGATACACCATTAAGAAGTTCAGCAAACATTCCATTTATCAGCAAACATTCTATTTATATATATCACGCGCTTACTACGAGTTGATTATGGGATAGTGCAATTATATGGAAATAATTACAGTATCGGCAACGAGCCGGGATACTAGGCCCACGCACACAAGCAACAACCTCACGGAATGGCGCCGGCCGCGCGACTGCCAGTGCCAGCCAGATACAGCTGGGATGCCATATGGTAGCGTAAAAAACGGCAAATTCAGCGAACAGACAGGCCAACAACGGCCACTATCCAGTGGTACATTTGTATTTTTTAGTGGAACAACAAAATTTTCAGGTCCTTTAGACGATTTAAATTAGGTCCAAGGCTCTCGTACATTTTAACATGAGGCTCTCATTAGGCCGACTCATTTGGGTAAAGGCCAAAATCGGCAAATTCGGCTGGAAAACGGCCCATCTGGCAACCAACGCCGCCTGATGGCTCTCCAGACCAAGACACAACGCAGCCGTGAGGGGGATGAGGCAGAAGCAAATCTGATGTTACCCACACATCATACGCAAATACCTATTCTTTTGGATAATATTTCTAGACAATCATACCTTGATAACTATGTCTAGACAGCCATACCGAGATAACCGTAGTCTTGTGCATCTTGTCTTGCCTACGACTAGTTTCGGCTATCCCTATACATGCGTAACTTGATAACCATGACCAGTTTTTAGAAGTCGTGCAATTTCGCGTAATACATAAAAAGAATTACACATTGGCATCAAACCTATACACCATACAATTTGACTGCCACACTCATTCAGACAGACACCATCACCTTTAGCACCACACCGAAGACACCATCATCACCTTTGGCACAATACCAAAGACATCATCACCTTTGGCACAATACCAAAGACATCAGCACCTTTGGCACAATACCAAAGACATCAGCACCTTTGGCACAATACCAAAGACATCAGCACCTTTGGCACAATACCAAAGACATCAGCACCTTTGGCACAATATCAAAGACATCATCACCTGTGGCACAATATCAAAGACATCAGCACCTTTGGCACAATATCAAAGACATCATCACCTGTGGCACAATAAGAAATTGACATCATCACCTTTGGCACAATACTGAAGACACTATCATCACCTTTATCACCATACCAAAGACACCATCATCACCTTTGGCACCATACCTAAGACCCCATCCCTTTTTGACACCACACCTAGAGATAACCTAACCAAATGTTCAGTTGTTTATCACATTTGAGGCACTCGACTTTTTCCTCTTTCCCTAATCTCGACGTTTGTTCCCCGACATTTGTGCTCTGATATACGAATAATTTATTCACTTATGATGCTCCAACACAAAATGATTGCATTTACATGAAGAGTTTCGGCTATTTTAAGATAACTGGGGTAAATTAAGGATATTTTAGGGTATCTGTGGCTAGCTTAGGTTGTTTAAGGGTAACTGGCTCTAGATTATTTTTAGGTAACTGGGTTTAGGCTATGTTATTTTAAGGTAAATGTGGTTGGGTTAAGGTCATTTTAGGGTAATTGTGCATTCATGCGAAATTATCAGGGCTTCTGTAAACCCTACAGCTCCAAAGGGACTCCATAAGCTCCATGGCGACAGGCAAGCAGGAGCTCCAGGCAGACGCTCCAGGCAGACGCTCCAGGCAGACGCTCCAGGCAGAACCAGGCATACGCTCCAAGCATACGCTCCAGTCAGTAGGTCGCTGGACAGGAATTTTAAATCGGACAACTTCTTGCCGTATCCTGGATACCGTGCCGGCGGGTAGAGCCTGTCCAGCCGCTAATTTTTTACCTCCCCTGCCGCGTTGTCCAAAAATAGGAAACGCCCAGAAAATAAAGGCTGGCGGTAACGGCCACGGCCTGCATACCGGTGACGAAAGGCTGCTGCTGCGCAGGGTTGGCAGTAACGGCAAAAAATATTTGTTATCTCATAAAAAAATCCGGTTGGCTGCTTTGGTGCTAGGTGCAATTATTGTGTAAAACTCAAAAATTAGACACATTTTTTAGGAACTACCAAAAATTGCTTAAGTACACTTGGCGGCTCAAATAACCGTAGCGGACGATTTCTCGTCTGTGATGGGTTTTGTTTGAAAAGCTGTCAGTGATTAGCTGACGGTGTTAAGAACTCTTAACCATTTTTGATTGCATGGCCATGTTTTCGAAAAGTCTGACCGTGTTCTTTACGAGCGTTTTTTTCTAAGTATAATGTAAGCTTTCCGGCCAAATGAGCTACATTCAATTTTCGAAAAGAACTTTGCTACGTCCGAAACATATACTAAGGATACTATAAGGAACAGTCAAGAATAAGGCGATGAGACAATCTGAACGTGACGCATTTATGTTACACTTTCGTTACGGCAACGTCACTCTTGCGGTGAGTGATGTAATGTGATGGAGAGTCTGTACAATACTTACTTGTGAGACCAGTAGTGAAGAGAAAGTTTATGGTGAACTGAGAATAGTGTGACCAAAATTGATGCTGGTTAATGTGATTATAATTAATATTAAACGCGGTACCATGTTATTTCATCTACTGCACGTCTGAGCAGTCACACCGCAGTTTGGATAAGACGCTCGGTAATCATCGTTCATAGCGATTAGCGAGGTCGCTATGCCCTCAAGAATTTCATCCAAGAAAGTTTGACGCAATTGCCTGGTGAGTTGCGACATTTTTCAGTGTTCATGCATTTTTATTTGAAATAAACATTACATCGTAGCGAGTTAATCTTTCCAAGTTAAGATATCGTCTTTTATCGTTAGTATAAGAGCGTTACAGCCAGAGCCTCATTCAGCGGCCACAACCTTCTCATTAGGGGCCACTACCCTCACATTCAGGGGCCACGACCCTCTCATTAAGGGGCCACGAACCTCTCATTAAGGGGCCACGAACCTCTCATTAAGGGGTCACGTCCTCACACCTCAAACTCGAAATGCTCAGAACACATCATGGAACATTTTACTAACAAATCACGTGATTAGCATTAATAAATCACTGCCAGAACCGAGTAACATGAAACACAGGCTGCGCTAATATACGCTGTTGCAGCGCTCAATCCAAATAAAATAGCCTGCTCTCAAATTTTGGTGAATAAAACAGCCTGCTTTCAAATCTTGGCTAATGACACATATGTTTGACACCAGACACACAGCCTGCTTTAATATCAGGGTAAATAACACAAGTTTGGTAACGTTAATGCTTTCAACATAACGAGAACGCACGCGTTCGAAGCAAATAAGATGTTCTGTTTGTTGGATGCTTCTTTTATATTATAGGCTGAAAATCCTGTAACATTAATGCACTTTAACGGCAAGTCTATAACATAAAAAACGAGATCACTGTTGATAGAGCGCAATTTAATGATAGAGATAGTCTGCAAACAAGTATATGTATTTCCGAGTTGCGGTATTCCTCTTTGTTTTGAAACTAAGAACTGGGATACATAAAAGAGGTAAATTTATCTCATTTAATGAGTACAAGCTGGTCCACCTCAGGCTCAAGAAGACGCTCCAGTTAAGGAGAAAGTTAACTGGGACAAACACGAGGCATTTATTGCAACCAATCTTGTACTGTACAATCTTGTGCCCCACTCCTGCGCCTCACTCCTGTGCCCCACTCCTGCGCCACACTCCTGTGCCCCACTCCTGAGTCCCACTCCTGATTCCCTCTCCTGAGCCCTTCTCCTACGCTCTACTCCTGGGCCCAATCCTGCACCCCACTCATGCACCCCACTCCTGAGCCCTTCTCCTATACGCTCTACTACTGGGCCCAATCCTGTGCCTCACTACAACGCCCCACTCTTGCGCTCCAGTCCTGAGTCCCACTCCTGTGACCCACTCCAGAGCCATACGCCTGCGTCCCACTCCTGCGTCCCACTTATGGGCCCTATATATACTCTTGCACCCCATCGCAGCCCACTCTTGTACCCCACTTCGCAGCCCAAATCTTGCGTTCTACTCCTGCGAGTATACTTTTCTACATAACTCCCATTAATATTGAGACATTTATCGTATCTTGGGACCAACTTTCGTCTACCCTCGTCAAAACAGCTTGCCGCCTGATCAGACAACTACAGCTACACGACTGTTTTTGCTTCGTCATCATCGGAAATGTGTAACGTAGGCTACCCACGCTTCATCACCAGGAAAATATTGCTTAGGAGATCATTCCTCTCGTTATTGTATCGCTCGAGAAAAAATGCGCTGAACAATCTTTTAAACCCGATTTAAACTTTCGAACACAGTTTCGTAAAGAACACTTTTACAGACAGCAGAAAACTTTTCAGCCATGGACGAAATCGTAAAATGTCTGCTGTCACTTTGCAGTCCAATTTTTTAATCAGATCATCGGTGATGACTGAAGGTCTCCCATGCACTTCTTCCCTCATCGTGAATATTTGTTCGGCCATCTTTAAAGGCCCTAACACATTCCCGCATCATTCCACCACTAAAAATTATTTTTCCACCAAGCACTGCCTTGATTTGGCGATAAATGTCAAATGGTTTGAAACCTTGAGCACAGAGAATCTCATGGACTTCGCAGCCCGCGGGATTTTCAATAGATGGAAGCACTTTAAAATAACATAAAACCTTGTTGAACTAGTATAAGGTTGACCATCAGAAGCCCATTTTTGCGGATGCAGTTTGTTGTGCGCATGTGACGTCTCTGATCTCAGTGACGTCACGTGCATTAATCAATCACCGAAATGCGATCAAACCGGCCAACCAATCCGTCATGGGAATGACGAGTTTGTTTACGTTTCTTGATCTACGTGACGTAACAAGAAAATTGAACTGAAAGACGGAAATTCTCGTGGGTCAACCTTATATAGTTCAATCATGACATAATCCGATCTAGACTCGATCGGATGGTTCCATATAATAGCGTCTGTGGCTTCCAAACAACTACACGAAGCGCATGCGCTGCGTCCCCTCCCAGTAAAAATTTGCGGACGCGGCAGCGTCTGATTTGGATTACCAGAAGCTGGGACGACTCTAAATTTTGTTAGGGCTGGCGGCTACAGCGCTATAGCGGTCTAAATTCTAAATCTTATTTAAATTCAGCGGCCTTGAAATTGTATATTTCAAATATACTTTTGTTTCTCTTACAACTGAACTGCTATTCATTGTAATCAGCAGCAGCCGGACCAGCCGTTATCAGCAGCAGCGGGACCATATGTTTTCAGCAGCAGCCAGATCACCCGTTATCAGCAGCAGCGGGACCATATGTTTTCAGCAACAGCCAGATCACCCGTTATCAGCAGCAGCGCGACCATATGTTTTCAGCAGCAGTCAGATCACCCGTTATCAGCAGCAGCGGGACCATATGTTTTCAGCAGCAGCCAGATCACCCGTTATCAGCAGCAGCGGGACCATATGTTTTCAGCAGCAGCTGGATCACCCGTTATCAGCAGCAGCTGGATCCCCGTTATCAGCAGCGGCGCGGGATCGACCACTCGTTATCAGCTCACCGGAGCAACCGTTATCTCGCTATCGCGTCGTAGCTGCGGTAGTTGCTCGCGAGCGCGTCTAGTTCGAGGACCCTATACACAAGTTGGAAGTATTCACTCAAACTTAATAATAAATATTGTACTCAAATTTAAATGGCTTCGTATGTGATTTTTGTGGATGTAACTTTAAAACTTTATCATCAGAGTGCAGCATATTATACAAGTGAAAAGTTAACTTCATTTGTATTGTGAAAGCGGGTTTTAACGATATCTTGGTTTTGTGCAATTACACTCAACCCTCTACCGCCTGACACGAGTAACCGGAGCAATATTGTCACGCGCCTACTTCCCAAAAATGATACGTTGTAGTGAGCGCAAAATGACTTGCACTGATGGTTGCCGCCACGTATGATAACTTTAAAATGTTCTCTTTTGCGTACAAACGTCCTCAGGTTGCTACACTCAATAGTTTACGTATAATTGTATGTTCCCTGAGAGTGACATACGGCAGTATAGAGGGTGAAATTGACCCAAGCTGCCCTATGAAGGCTTTTTTTCCACGTAACAATTCAGATGATGGAAAAAAGCCAAGTGCGTTTGATGGAAGGATAAATACGATAAATATTTCTGGAAGTCATCTCCACAAAATTGAATTATTTCCCTATGGCAATATCGATAACATATCTAGTTATAGGTTTTGAAAATCTGTACCGAATATAACTAAAATAAATGGGAGTGCAATTTTTCATTTCGATTCTAATTTGTATGTTTCGGTTTTCAGAAACTACATGACCCTTAAAATAGAGAAATGCCCTAATATGTTCAAAAGAGTCCACTTATTCACTATTTTTTGCCGTTGATTTTTCTTTCGACGAAAACCGCAAGTAAATTTAGCTAGATTATTTCTTAATAAACTGTTAAGAAATGCGGAAGAAAGTCATATTAAGACTCGCACTGGTTGTCTTAGTTATTTTCTTATATAAATTCACTACCTTACATCGTTCCACCCCGGCAAAACAAGTAAATTTAAATTTTAATCCAGAACAGCCCGTCGTATCGTTTAGACCGGGAGGTCGACTGGGGAACCAAATATGTATGTGCGCACATCTACTGCACACCAACATCACATACACGATGCAGGTGAAGCGAGGGCACTTGCTTCTGTAATATAACTGTTGTTGATACTTTTCTCTGTAATATAACTGTTGTTGATACTTTTCTCTGTAATATAACTGTTGTTGATACTTTACTTTGTAATAGAGCTGCTACTGATACTTTCCAGTGTAATATAACTGCTGTTGATACTTTCCTCTGTAATATAACTGCTATTGATACTTTACTTTGTAATATAACTGCTATTGTTATACTTTACTTTGTAATATAACTGCTATTGATACTTTACTTTGTAATATAACTGCTATTGTTACTTTACTTTGTAATATAACTGCTATTGTTACTTTACTTTGTAATAGAAGTTCTATCTATACATTACTTTGTAATAAAACGCATTATTCATACTTTCCTTTGTAATAGAACTCTTATTAGTACTTTATAATACAGCCCTGCTTCAAGACATGGCGCGTGTAGCAACCAAAGAAATATTGGGTGTCCGTGATAAATTTCAGGGCTTACTTATTCCTTGTCCTGACGCGAAGAATATTATTGTTTGCTTCAAAAACTTCATAACAAGGTTCAGGTATATGCTCTCAATTGAGAGATTGTTTTTACCAATTTTAATTTACTGACCAGAAAAATGATCATAGTATGAATAAAATACACGATTAGAATTAATAAGTACTCAATTCAATATTCATTGCATTATAATCTTATATGCATAACTTGATATATATATTAACCCGGTCTTGTTTATTTGATCAGGGATTCCTCTACCCAAACATGCGTGATCTATTGATGAAGCTTTTTGAACGCGCCCCTTTGCCGACCATTCCTTCTGCCATCATGGAGCAGGTGAGAGTACAGCTCTGGGGCCATACTTTCAAAACTCGCTAAGTGAACATGAGTACTTACGCTCTTTTTTTTTCTACGATTAAGTGAACGTAAGTACTTACGCTCTATTTTCTTGTCTATGATTAAGTGAACGTAAGTACTTACGCTCTATTTTCTTGTCTATGATTAAGTGGACGTAAGTACTTACGCTCTATTTTCTTGTCTATGATTAAGTGAACGTAAGTACTTACGCTCTATTTTCTTGTCTATGATTAAGTGAACGTAAGTACTTACGCTCTATTTTCTTTTCTACGATTAAGTGAACGTAAGTACTTACGCTCTATTTTCTTGTCTATGATTAAGTGAACGTAAGTACTTACTCTCTATTTTCTTGTCTATGATTAAGTGAACGTAAGTACTTACGCTCTATTTTCTTTTCTACGATTAGTGGATTTTGCTTGAAAGGCCGTCAATGATTGGCTGATGAACTTACGATCTCTTAACTTTTTTTGAAAGTATAGGCCCTGAACTTGATAATGTAAGTTGAATTCTACGTTAAACTAAAAAAAGATTTAAGTTTCTTTTGATTAATTGACAGGTACCAATTAATATGGGTTGTTATAATAAAGAATAACGATGACTTACGTTTTACTGAAAATATCGGGTATGTATACGACCGATGGTAAACTATTCTAACGGTCCATTTAATGATATACACGTATTTTCAAAGTTTCATGTTTCATAGTTTTCAGGAAAATGTTTCAAAGAAAACAATCAAGTTTTTTTTTGTTCGAAGATTGAGATTTCGACAGATTTGTGCATTAATCAATATATTGAGATTTTAGGCCGAAAATAATAAAAAAATTTAAAGCTTAATATGCTTCAAACAAATGGCTTGCAGTTGTTTTGCACATGACATTCGATATTGAATATACAACAGATGTGCGTTACATTTGATATTATATATACGACAGATCATAAAAGATGACACCAATCTCAAGATGCGGCGTAAAGCTATCTGTTTGATAAATAAGCCAGAGGATATAATCACCATCAATGCTTGTTAATCCCATGTTTCAGATGAATAATCACTCGGTTGATTACTTCACGGCGCTCGAGGACTTTAAGGCCAACAAGAGACAAGTATATAGATAGATATACAAGATATACAAGCCAGAGGATATAATCACCATCAATGCTTGTTAATCCCATGTTTCAGATGAATAATCACTCGGTTGATTACTTCACGGCGCTCGAGGACTTTAAGACCAACAAGAGACATGAGAACTTCACGTTGCTCACTGGCATGCCGTGCAGACTCTCTACCTTCTGGAATATGATGCCCCTCATCCGCGAGAAGTTTGCTCTAAAATCTTCACTGAAAGTACGATTTTAGTGAAGTGAATTCTAGTGATTTTACTGCAATGCAAAAATTTAGTTTTTTATTTTATTTATATATCTTGTAAATGCACTAATAAATGCAATATTTTGAGAAATATTGATATGGTAGCGGTAGCACGGTTTTGGCACCATACGAAGGCCTCAGCCGGAAATATAATATATAATGTTGGAATTTTGAACAATGTATTCCCAACAATTCCGAGCAAACAGACAAATAGCGTTAATTAACTTATAACTTCTGACACCAAGACTTGGGAAGCAAAGAAAACGACAAGAAAATACACCGTATATCTTCACCATTTTCAATCTGTATCCATATAACACCCTTTATGTTTGTACTAACGTCATTTCAAAATTTCAAATTAAGGTGTTGCAAAACTCTTCCCCCTACTTGATAATGAATGAAGTTGCATTCTAAACGTCGTAAATCATAATAAAATATTCCGTGGAAATTTTTTATTTTAAATTTCAAGTCTTATCAAAAGCCTAATACGCCGAATAGAGATAAACAGTAAAAAATGACCAATAAGAAATACTCTCTGGCCCTTTATGAAACTTGCATTTAAAATATAAATACACACGAAAGAGATATTAAATCCTAAGTAACAAGAAACTACCACGGAATATAGAAAGGCATCGATATAAGAATTTCAAATGGATATGAACAATAAACACTATTAAGGCAAGGTTTGTACAATAGTGCAGGAGTACGACAATAGTGCACGGAGTTTTGTGACAACTTCATGAAGCTGATGTAGCGTGAAGGTCTTGTCACATTAAAGTACAGAGTTGTGCAAGTACCGAGTTGTGCAAGTACCGAGTTGTGCAAGTGCCGAGTTGTGCAAGTACCGAGTTGTGCAAGTACTGAGTTGTGCAAGTACCGAGTTGTGCAAGTACCGAGTTGTGCAAGTATGGAATTGTGAAAGTACGGTCACTTTCATGAGACATTGAAAACTTGGTTACAAAACCAAAAAATAATAAATAAATCGTGATTTCTTTATCGACTTCAAAAGATGTAAACTTTTATAAGAATTTTGTTCACTCAAATACCGAAAACGTTGTCGATTTCCAAATTTATCTAATATCATAAGGCATTGTAATTTGGAAAATTTTGTTAAAATCTTACGCTGTATTGAGGCATTAAATAATAACTCAAGTGCTCCAATAAGCTGAATTATGCATTAATAAAATTATATCCACAATTTTTAGATATATATTATATCGTCGTGAATAAAACTTAATTCAAAATCAATATATTTTGGTGCAGGGGCGTACGCAGGAATATGCAGGGTAAAAATTGAAACCAGGTCTTCCGGAAATCACAATCTCTTTCGATTTCATGCATACGGCGGTATCATTTATAAGTAATAAATGCATTGAATATTGTCTAGAATTCGGCGAGACGTCGTCTTCAGGAGTCCTTACTGGAAAACAGGCGCAACAACGGAAGACCTGAGGTGCGTTTCACAGCGCTGCCGTTATTTTGTCACTAAAAAATGTTGTCACTATTTTTATTTTTATTATCGCACGCCGTTAATTTGTCACTAAATTTTTAAAACTTATAGAAATGACGCCTCGATCTGTGTTCTATAAATTGTTATCTTTGGTAGTTTTTTTCAGGCGTAACAGTCTTAGGCCACGCTGAAGGTAACTACTTATAGACGAGCCGGCAGTCACTTCCTTAATCACTTCGCCATTATTCGTCACCCAAGTCGTCGTTTCATGAGTGAAACTCATGAAACGACGACTAATTTCACTTAACCTACTGAATTTCACTGAAACGACTAATTTCACTCATCTGAGTGAAGTTAGTGCGCTTAAACGAATATTTCATTGGATAAGATCTTTTGATTTTACATAGCATTTAATTACTTTTGTTTGTATTCTATAATGAATTTCATTCATATCGATTAATGCGCATGCACTATCCGAAACTCCGATCTAAATAATGTCATGTAAAGTGTGCCTGTACCAACTTATATATGAAAATTTATCAATATGAAATTCGTCGTTATGATTGCTTAGTTTAAAATTGCTATTATGCACGGCGATTATTGCGTTAACTTGATCAATGGCTTTCAAATGTGCAGCGAACAGCGGACGTTGAAACTGTGGTGGGGGTGCACGTAAGGCGGGGAGACTTCCAGTATATTCTTGATAAATATTCTGGGAACTCCTTCCTACCGCCCGCCTACTACCACAGCGCCTTCGAGTACTTCAGGACACGGTAGGTGAACTAGGAACACCACTCGGGACACGGTAGGTGAACAAGGAACACCACTCAGGACACGGTAGGTGTACAAGGAACACCACTCAGGACACGGTAGGAGAACAAGGAACACCACTCAGGACACGGTAGGTGTATAAGGAACACCACTCAGGACACGGTAGGTGTACAAGGAACATCACTCAGGACACGGTAGGTGTGCAAGAACACGTGTGTAACACTAAGCTCACGCCTCTATCGTTGTTAGCTTCGCCTACTTCTTCCAGAGCATCGGGTCAAGTTGAAGACCCCGAGGAGTTTAATTAAAGTTTAGACTTGACAACGATTCGTCAAGTTAAGTTGAAATGTTTTTCATTAGCTTGAACAATAAATACGATACAACAATAAAGTCATGAGTGATGTTGTCGGCAGTTTAGTCATACTTTGACGTTGAAAAACTCGATGCTCATTTACGGACGCCATTTTCATTCCATGTTTCAAAGAAACTTTCATTGCATTTTTTAATTTAAGGAAAGTTTTATAAAAGAAAATTCCAATCGGAACTAATACTAGTTAAACGTTGAAATTCTTTACAAATATTCTAAATTAAAGGCAAAGAACATTAATAATACACAGTTCATGAATCACTATTTTCAAGTTTCATTTACAGCTAATGCATAGATTCTTTTAATCCAGATTTAGGCGAGTGCTCTTCCTAGTGATGACAGCAAAGAAAGAAGTCCCTTGGTGCAAGGAGAACCTTGCATCAGGCTTCAGTGATGTGGTCGTGTTGGATGACAATGCATCCGCGGAGCTGGATTTCGTCCAACTTGCGTCATTGGAACACATTATTTATTCTCATGGCACGTTTGGTTTATGGACAATCCTGTTATCCAATGCCAAAACAGTGGTGTACCCGCATCCCTCCACAGATGTGGGCTTCAAACGGTACTCCCATCACCGGTCCCTGGACTTCATGAAGACTAAACTTAATACAACTTCATTTGTTACCGTAGTGTTCTGATGAATAATTATTCCCATCGTCGAAAAAGTGTTGAGTAAAAAGAATTTTATCATCATTGGTCTGTATGAAGACTAGATTGTACATCGCTGTTCTATAGTACGATATAATAGTATAATAGTATATAATATGGTATCATAGTACTATATTATACTACTATATTATAACGGCAGCATATTTTCCATTTGTCTGGATCCCCTTGGCATGGTTTTTATTTAATGTATAAGCAAAAAAGCAAATTATAATAAAATCTTTCATTCACAGTGCCACGGAACTTTTTTCTCTTAATTTATTATTTCTTTCAATGAGTTTCTTACTTCTACGAGAAGAAACGATTATTTTTCTTTGACTTTTTTAATTAATGAGACGATCTGTGACAAAGATAGGAGGCTCGGGCGTTGATACCGCCCAATGCTGTAATAATATCAGAGTATTTATCATTTTATTATAAACACTGTTAAGTATTAAGTGTAAATGTAAAGAGATTAATAATATTCTCTTGTGCGTTACTGTGATGCATTAAACGTTCACTATGAATCACATTGGTGTAACAGGTCAGCGTAAATAATATACTCTTATTTTGTATAAAAAATTGCGAATGAAATTAAACTGAATAGAATGAAAACCTTATGAAGACATTGTAGTGCAGGGCAGCTGATGTGAACAAAATATGAATGACCCCGCCATGG
This sequence comes from Hyalella azteca, assembly GCF_000764305.2. Classification (NCBI taxonomy): domain Eukaryota; kingdom Metazoa; phylum Arthropoda; class Malacostraca; order Amphipoda; family Hyalellidae; genus Hyalella; species Hyalella azteca. The sequence goes on from NW_025942305.1 coordinate 131,480, forward strand.
ACTTGGTTCGAAAGAAAGATATGACCATTTAGAGATCACGTAATTATAAACTTAAGTTTTATCACACCACGTTGACCACATTGTATACATTTCTAATGTGACATTTAATCAATGAGATTAAATTTAGGGTTCATATATGGGTGGTCCCTCTTCCCCTCACTTAAATCGCCTCACAGCGCATAGTCACGCATGTTTAATGCGTCGGAATTTATTTGGAGCTCATAGTCTAATAATTTAAAATGAAACATTTTACTGACGTATTTGCTGATGATAGAGCCATCTCGTTAATCCTTATTTTTTGAATAGCACATTTAGTTGATACAATTTATTCGCGAAGCACGCAGTTCATGGAATGCACTGAGGAACAACGATTGATATTAATAATAGACTAATATTTCTAATAAAATATCTGAAATAATTAAACTTAGCGTAATTTGACAAAACTTTTTAGCAATTGTTCTTAATTACCAAGAAAATTCATAAATAAGAACTTGATTCACGAATTGGTCTGTTAATATATAGCTACGCTCATCCCATTCTACCATTTTACAAAAAAAAAAAATCATGATATGCGGCATTGTTTTCCGTGATCAGGTTCTAATTGGAAATAATTACCACGTTTTTCTTAACTTCGTTTCGTGTCTGTGTGTCTGTCATCAAAAATGTAGACCTTAATTTAGAGCTCTTTTGAACATCCTAGAAACTTTACATTTGGCATGCATGCTTATGCTGCCTAACAATTCATGATATGATCATCAGAATTAATAATTAAAATAAAAAAAAAATTAAGAAAAAAACAGCTAAAAATCACGGTTTGGAATTGAGTTTTTTTCTCGAACATCCACACTTGCCAACCCTGGATATTGATTTCAATAGCTAAAATTGGCAACTAAAAAGTAGAAAATAAATAAATGGAAAAACCATTTTTTAAAAACCACGTTTTTCTGGTTTTTACAAAACCAAGAAAAAAATAAAATAAAACAAATAAAAAAAACTTTTAAAAACCACGTTTTCTTAACGGACAAAAAATAAAACCATTTACTCCTAAATAACATTACATAACATTTTACATAACTTAAATGTTATGAATGAGTAAATGTTTTTTTTTTTGTCCGTTAAGAAAACGTGGCTTTTAAAAGTTTTTTTATTTGTTTTATTTCCTTATTTTTAGTTTTGTGAAAACCAGAAAAACGTGGTTTTTTAACACGTTTTTATTAACACGTTTTTCTTAGCTTAGCTTCGCGTTTGTTTGTTTGTTTGTTTATTTGTTTGTTTTTAACACGTTTTTCTTAGCTTAGCTTCGCGTTTGTTTGTTTGTTTGTTTGTTTGTTTATTTGTTTGTTTGTTTGTTTGTTTGTTGTTAACATTGACAACGAAAATTAGCCCACTTCTGATTGCTCTAAAGATCTGAAATTCGGCATGCAGGCTATTTTCGCCTAACAATTTCAGATACAATCATAAAAACTAGCAATTAGAGACCTAAATTAGCTTAATTAAGTATATATATATTATATAGTATATATATATAGTATGACGTGTGGGCGCTGGCGTTATAGACGAGCACGCGCTGACGCTGCGTATCATCGATGCGTATCGAACTAATTAAAAACCCCTTTTTTCATGTGTAGCAACGGACTAAAAAGTTGAAAATAAAATACAATAAAAAAAACTTTTTTTAAAAAACACGTTTTTCTTTTGGACTAAAAAGTAGAAAATAAATTATGACTCGCCCCAAAAAACGTGGGTCGGGCTCTACGTTCATGTGCACCATCAAATTTCCAAAATTCGTGTGTTGTGTGCTTTTCGCTTTAATCCTAAATCTGCCCGACACACGTTTTTTGGGGCGAGTCATAATTTATTTTCTACTTTTTAGTCCAAAAGAAAAACGTGTTTTTTAAAAAAAGTTTTTTTTAATGTATTTTTTAAAAATGTTTTTTCTATTTATTTATTATCACATCGTTAGTACAATCCAGTGCCAGAAATTTTATGGCCTTTTATTGCACTTATTCTTTTTAACCTTGGTCATTTTATTCGTAAATGTGCTTCATGTGCCAGAAATCTAAGAAATTCACCTTGATTTAAATCCTATAGCATGTTGTACCAAACACCATATCACGAGGAATATCATTTCATCATTTATTAACCATCGCAGGTATCTTCATTTAGTTCCATGTTAGAAATCTAATGTAGATGTGATATTTCATAGTCTATTCTATGTTAGGTATTTTGTAGTATAAATATTTATTTGTGAGCTCTAAACTTTCGAGTGCAACGCGTTTTCGTAGCCAGTTTACCGCCCGTAGCTCTTCTTTGGAATAGAAATAGGTTTTCACGATGGCGAAAATGCAAATTGAAAGTGAAGATAATTAATTCGATGGTTAACTTTGGAAAGCTTGAAGATTTGAATGAGATAAAGGAAATAATTAGTGTAAATCAGTTTTGTATCCTTGACGACTGACTAATTATTATATTGAGATCTTTTGTAGTGCAGATCAAACAGAAGAGTTTAACTTGTTGAGAAAACTGTGATTGTGAACTGAGGTCGGTAGATCCTGCAGGACAATTCAAGATTTAACAGTAGAGATTTGTACTTATTGTACTTATGTCGAGCCAAATTCCATCACTCAATGCGCCTTTTAACTTGATAAAGAATGATAGAAACATTCGAAACGTCGTTAAAGAAATAAAAATGTCCTTCGGTATTCTGATTTTCGATTTACCCGTGCAAACGAAAAATTTTGTTTGATCTATTGAAAAAACTAATAAGAAAATTGGCAATAAAACGAATTCTCTGGTCTTCAATGAAAGCTGCTTAAAATAATAATAATATTATACGTAGCAGAGTAATAATATTTGTGTTTATTTCATATTCCCATTGGTTGTTATTTATAATTTGCTAATCAAATACTACGTAAATTGTTAGATTGTTTTAAAAAGGACGTAAATTTGTTCGGTGGGATATTGCAGATCAATGACATTGCATTGTTGAACAGTTGAGCGAAGATATGTGTTACAGCCGCTGTTGTTTCTAAGATGATAAATACGATAGAGAAAAATTTATGTCTCAGAATATTCACCATTGTTATTAAATGTTAGTTTATTGGGCTTGAGTATGTCATATAATTTTATTTTTTTTTATACTTTTATTCCACTTTTCAGAGAAATCTTCGAGTCTCACGGGTGCTTGCTACATAAATGTTATGAAGAATATAGCCGTACACAACACAGAATTCTTATTCACTTAGAATGTATCTGAAGTGGTACACGCGAGAGTTCATGCTTAGGTGTTGGTATTGAAGCCCCTGCACTTTCAGGAGTGATAAGTTCTTCTTCCTATGTGCATCAAATTAGTAATAATAAGAAATAAGAATAGAAATAGAATAAGTTAGAAATAAGAAGTTTTTACTCAACATGAATCGGAAAGCTTGCCGAACGCTCCCTAATTATGTCATTCGTAAGCTAATCTGTTTATGATCGAGATGACAAAAGTCCAAATAATGATTCACTTATTCTTTTTTGGCTCATTCTGACCTAATTTTGCCCGGCAAAATGGTGTATAAATACTAAAATATAATCCATCCTCTGTTCACGCTGTGGGGAAAAAAGGGTGTCACTATTTGTACATTATGTTCCAGTAATTTCCCTAAATGTTTGAGTAGGAGTAGCATTGAATTCTCCGCATTTTATTTAACAGGGATGAAGGTGTCACAATCTAACGCTTGACAATTAAACTAATTAAACAATCTAACGCTTAATTAACAGGGATGAAGGAGTCACAATCTAACGCTTGACAATTAAACTAATTAAACAATCTAACGCTTAATTAACAGGGATGATGATGTCACAATCTAACGCTTGAGATGCTGGCCAGAATCAGGCGCTAGGTTCACTATCTGTTGTCATGTCATCATGCGTGAACGCATTTTTTTATTAATATTAAAGTTTTATAATTGAATTGATTCAATAAGAAAGTTCCTTGAACCAATATTATTTCTGTAAAAACGTGGTGAGGCAAGAAAGATTCATGGAAATCATTAATGGTTTGAAGACACATGTGAACTCTTTATAGCGAATAATATTCTAATATTTTGTTCAACTTTATCTGTTCAAATTTGGTGCCTAATTGCTATTCGAATATGAATTACGTATTATTTCAAAATTATTCCTAATTAAGTTTATTTGATCAAAATTAAGTAATTTAAATTTTATTACGCACTTGACATATACTCTGACATAGAAAGCAGTCACAAGTTGTAGGTTATATGAGGCCTCTTAATAATATCTGGGTCCGTTATTTAACACTTAATATATTAATACTTAGTAAATGCAATAATAGTATTTTATTTGAGAAACTTAAGTTACAATTCTAACGTTAGAACAAATGCTATATGAAGGAATCGTTCATTGACCAGCAAAACGCGAGAACTTGGACATGTTAGGAATCAGCGACAGGCCATATATATTTGCCCAATGCATGCTTACTTCACTATAACTAATCACTGGAATGGAAACATATATCATATTAACAAGTTATATGAGCAAATAAGTGAACTGTTAACTGTGATCGCAAACGAGTGTATAGACATTATTTGTATTACAGAAACACTCATCAAAAATCACGGGGTGAAAATGTATCTGGAAAATTTCAGTTGCCAGGTTTTGATTGTTTTCAAATCTTCAACGAAGAGCAGTGCAGTAG
>NW_025942306.1:0-1488 GCF_000764305.2 Hyalella azteca
TTGTTGATATCAGAGCTACGATGAATTCTTGGCCGTGATTTGTGATACTTTGGTGCTGGTGCGAGTTCAATTTTCAGAAGCTGGGCACTAAGAAATGTTCACGCAAGTAGTCATATTGGAATTAGTATTAAGTATTAGTATCATTATAAATTCAATCTTAAGTCTATTTATCACAGCATGTACTAACATTCCGAGTCTCGGAATGTTACACATTTCTAACATGTTTAGATGTCGTTTACACATTTCTAACATGTTTAGATGCTAGGATAAATACTGGCATACATCCCCCGATCGATTGTAATCTTGTGGAAAAGCTTGGCTTGTCTATAATATTGAACGTTTGCGTATTTCATGGATATTACAGGTGGACGTGGGCACCGGATTTACCTTCTGGCTCGAGGTTCAGAGAACTTAAGTGAAGTTCCTTGGAATTCCCACTGTGATGGAAAACCTGAAACGAATAAACTTCACTGGATGAGGAACCCTATAGTTCGTGTAGTCGGGAGTTCCCGCTTGCCGCGAATTGACGTACAGGCCAATTCTTAAACTATGGTTTTGGTCTTTGTAACTGAAATGGTTATTTTTGCTTGTCGTGTAATTATTTCGCAGTGCGTCATCCTAGCATCTATGTATTTTTTGAGTTAGGTCTTTTTTTTTGTCGTACACCTTTTAGTATGCCTTGTATATAGGGACTAATGTATGATACTCTAGGCCAGCTAAGGTTTAGCTTTTTTGTAAGTTCTTAATAAAGCTATGTAGCTTTAGTAATTGAAGTTTCTCCTTTTCACTATCACGTCCACAATATTGACGGGTAGCATATATATGTTGTAAGCTCTCCCGCAACAATGTATTGGATTCTGCGTATGACCGTATAAGTCGAGAACGAGGGCGGAATCGAAAAAATTCACACGGGCCAGATATCACCGTTAGGTGTAAAATGCATGTGTAAAGTTTCAGTGAGCTACGTTCAGTAGTTTAGGAGATCGTTCATCAACGATGTGTATGTATATAATTTTGGAGACCGGCCGAGAGACCGGCCGTAAAATTGTCCGAGGTCCGAACCACGTTTGTGCAGAAATGACAAGGAAGAACTATGAAAAAACATAGAAACCATAACTATTTCAATTTACCAATTTCGAAATTGACCCGATAATGACAACGGAAAATTTTTCGATTAAAAGAATTAGGGCTTCACTAGTTTGGCGTTATGCGGCAATTTTCACCCCAAATCAAAACCTGTAACATCGTCGTTTGAACTCAACATGAAGGAAACTCGTAGTAGAAAATAATATACGGAAGAATGTTGTACTTTTGACAACAAACGCCGATTGATCATCAGTGTTCTCAAGATTCAAATGTGTGCTGGATTAAATCCCAGCATTAGCTTAACTATTAGTTTTAGTTTTAATATTTTTTAGTATCCGCGTACACGGACAGGCTCGTTCCGGGTTATTTAGAAATTTTGGCGGTTAGAGAAGCGTCATCCCT
>NW_025942307.1:0-964 GCF_000764305.2 Hyalella azteca
ATATATATGGGGACAGTCGTGGCTGCAAGGACAGTCGAGGATGCGGGTACAATCTAGAACGTGGGGTTGACCAACAATTTTAAAACGTACTTACGTACAAACTTTTAAATAACAAATAAAACGTCTAATATTTTGAGAAGTATTGACGTACAAAGTCGCTGTAATCTTTTACCGACACATTCAAGTGTTCAAAATCTATGAAACCAACAAGAAAATTCTCATCTTTTCATTGAAAAAATTTGAGGGACCAGCTTCACAGTCAGTTAAAATTCACTAATACAAGAAAAAGCGAAATAACAAAATTATTTGCACTGCAGAGATTAAAAGCAAAATTATCTTTGGAATAAACGGTAACGTAAAACCCCTGTGTTCTTAATTTCAATGGAGGACTGAATGTCCTGGCTAGAATCCCAAGAGCCACTCAATAATTTACAGGCAGGAACAATTAGAAATAAAGGCTTCAGAGATCTTCATTTTTATTTTATTCATTTCAGTTTTGTTAAACTGCCGAACAGAAAACGCCGCAAATAAATAGGAAAGCAAATATACAAAAAAGTGCATTTAATTATTTAAGGATTCAGGTTCAACTCGAAATTCAAATAATAATCTGGCCAGATATATCAGTATGAATCACTTATGACTGCAAGTTACTGAACTTACGTGAATGGCAGCCCTAGTCTGAATTGGAAAATTTAAGGTGGAATTCGGTTGCTTTACCCTAGCCTTGTGAGATAAACAAAATACGTTACACTGGTGATAAATGGACTAAATTCACAATAAATTGATAAGGAATGTATAATACTTATAACTAATCAGCCTACGGAGTAGCGCAGTTGTAGCGCTACTCCAAGCAGCAGCTATCAACGCAATGTGCGGGCGGGGCGGCCGTGATTTTGAATGCTGCGACTACCGCGCTATTAGCGTACATATAAAAAATTACACGTCATGCGAGTACTATAGTACT
>NW_025942308.1:0-8038 GCF_000764305.2 Hyalella azteca
TACTGGCACTGATTTTTTTATTCATTCGGCCCGCATAAATATTGGAAATATATAATGTGGCCCGCAGTGTGAAAAGTTTGGAGACCCCTGGTCTAGAGGAAGCACTAAGGGGAGGATCTAAGGGGGGGGAGGGAGGAATTAAATGAGGGTGAGGGGGACTTAATATCCTGGAAGCAGCATGGTGAACACCCTTTATAAATAAATCTGGGCTTAATTCTTTTGTTTCTTCTTCCACTGTTCCACACAACAATCACCTCTTTGACAGTTTTGACTTCGACAGAGTGTGACAGAAATTCAAATTGATTAATAAAAATGGCAAGACAAAACAAATTTTTTTTAATACATTTGGAATCTCTCAGCCTGATTATCAGATTAATTAATTTTCATTTTGTTAACAATTGAATGGGAAAAGAGGTAATTTATCAAGAAGGAATCTCAGGGTTGTATAAATGGCAATAAATTTTAGGTGCAGACTAGCAGTTACAGACAGTCAAAGGCTGAGTCAATAACTTACAATTACAATTTACAAAGCCAAAGGCAGGATTGGAATTTAGAATTTTCCTAATTGTTTCTGAAATCTTGTGGCTCCAGAGTGACAAATTTCCAATACATCTAAAAACTTGTAGCCTGCTGCCTGATTGTGATTGTACACTTTAGTTAACAATTAAATAGGAGATAATTCTTATGGCGGGAATCTTGCGGTTTTGGAAATCGTGNCTCTTTGTACGCCGCGTTGTACGCCAGTAGAAGGGCTTGGAGTCTCGTTTACGCCGGATTAATCCGCGGAAAACGGCACCATCCTGGGTATGGCATCCACTCTCTGCACAGTGGCAGACTAGCAGTTACAGTCAAAGGCTGAGCCAATAACTTACAATTACAATTTACAAAGCCAAAGGCAGGATTGGAATTTAGAATTTTCTTCTGAAACCTTGTGGCTCCGGAGTGACAAATTTCCAATACATTTAAAAACTTGTAGCCTGATTGTGCACTTTAGTTAACAATTAAATAGGAGATAATTCTTATGGCGGGAATCTTGCAGTTTTGGAAATTGCGGGAAAGCTCCAGTCACGGCCTTAAATCAAGATGTTTTTCACGCATGGCCAAACACAGAGGTTTTCCACATAAGAACTGATCAGTGATTGATATGACAGCTGCCAACATTAGACTCTTTCTATAGCTCAATGATAAAATCAGGATTCAGGAATATTGGGCAGAAATGCATAATTATCCTAAAATTGTAAATAAAAAGGGTTGTTTCATGATTTTCTTTGAAAATATGCTATCTTTCTTAATTGTTACTACAGGGCACAGGCCAAACAAGGCTGCAAGGGCCATATGAATAATGAATGTGCAAAATTGTTTGCTTACTTCAAGTTACTTGTGTATTTTTGTCATTTCATTGGCAACTTCTATTTATATTTCTAGTTTTGGATTGGTGAACTTATGGGAATTGGGATTTGGGAGGACCAAAAGTTCTGGGTTAGATCACTTAGATGTTCTGTTTATGGCTCAGGGCTGAGGGCTAATTGGTATTTAAAATTAGTGGTCCATTCTGTTGACTTTGAATTTTGTTCTCCAAAAACTAAGTAAGATTTCTTTGTTAAATCTGAAATCTCATCTCTCTTTAGTCTCTTGTATGCCTATTTATGTGCAAATTTGCAATGAAATACCTACTGTGATCTTCTCAAATATTCAAGAATGATTGCTCTGAGTGAAATTCATTGATCAAAGTTGTTGGTGAATGGTGTCTCTGCAAAGTCTGCAGAGACTTTGGATTGGATAATTGGATTGGAATTTTCCTACTTAAGAATGAAATCTTGTATGTAGCTCCAAAGTAAGTTACACATTTTTTATACCTTGGGAATCCTACAGCCCTATCATGCAACTATGTTAATAATTAGAATATTAGATGGTAGGTAATGTATCTAGTGGTAATTTTGCAGTTCCAAAAATGGCAGGAGCTCTGGTTGCTTCTGGAAAAGTAGTTAGCTGTATTCCAGGTCAGGCCATCAACAAAGTTGAAGAAAGGTGTTCTTAGATTTTTCCAGGGTGCAGAGGGTGCAAGCAGCATTGCCAATATATGGTATGGATTTTTAGCCCAAAGCGTTGCCAGCCATTTTCAAGATTCGTTGCCAGTCAATTTTTATTAAGAAAATGCTGCTAACAACTTTGATGGTATGGTATATCCCTTACTTTCCATGTAATGCATCACTGCAACTGATTTCTGGACAAGCTTAACTGCATCCTGATCCATCCAATGTACCAGAAACCTTAATGTGTGCGCTTGCGGTCTACCAGATTTGTAATAATTTCAAAGTAATTTTTTAAAATGCAATTATTTCAATCCAAATCTGCTGGCAAGATATTCTGAAGGCATAAAATTTGCTGCTGATGTGTTTCCAATAATCTTTCAATATTCACCCACTTCCTGCACCCTGGTTTCTTTTTTTAAGATGGAACATAATGCAATCATTAATTCTTCAAGCGGGTAGGTACTTATTAAATTAGCATATTGAAGTTCAGTTTTGTTATAGTTTTGCACTTTTAATCACTGCTTATATTTAATTATATGAAACATCATACCTTATCAGTGGTTTGTATAATACGAAATTCTTTCACCAATTTTAAAATAGGAACTTGGTCATTTTTAAGTGACAATCAACACTTTATACTTATTTAATTAAAGGACTGTGAAATTAATATAAATAACTTATTGTTGTTTAAACATATATACCGTTTATGTATCAATGTTGGTCTTAAAATGAGTATTTATTGAACCATTTGTATTTTTTATTTGTGTTAGGAAAATAAATAATGAAATAGTAATTATCATAAATAAATATTATTGTGTTTTGAATAAATTTATTAAATAATTTAAAGTATATTTTCTTTATTTGCCAATTTATTTCTCTAAATTTTTCTACTTTTTTAATGTGCAGGTAAACATTTTTCCAGATTCACTTTTTAATAAGATTTAAATGCATAGAATGAAATCATATGTGAGAAGAGAAAATTATTCTTGTATTATGACTGGACTTGCTGTTATTGGTGAGTACAACATCTAGGTACGTACCGGTGAGTAGGTACATCTAGGTGAGTAAGTAGGTACGTACCGGTACCAGTACAATTTTTTTGACATCTACTCCAAAAGTCATTATAATTTCAATGATAATTGCGGAAAAATTCCCATCTTACTTTACTATTTTAGTATTATAAAGGCATTCTGTTGAAATTACCTACAAATTATCTATTGTTGAATGGGCTAATAAGGGACCGTTATGAGCTTTTTTTGTTAATAACTTCTTTCCATTAAACATTCATAAACAAGTTTAGGCTCATTTTATAGCTCTTTGCAATGGCTATTGTATGGCATCTTAAAAGAATTCCATATGCTATTTGTAAGATGCCAGATGCAAAATAAAAGCATCCTGAATTATTCCTGGGAGCAGGTTAATCTGGGACACTTGGAATAAAACTTAATTTTGAAATGTTTGAAGCATGCAAAGTGTAGGTACTCATCCACTAACAGTAATCTGAAGTCACCCTTTTCCTTTGTAGATTATGTACCATAGATGTGGATTAAATGGCATTTTCTGTGATCTTTACTTGTTTTTCCTTAATTGATTTGAATTATTTGATATTACCATATCTACCGTCAACTGGGGCTACTCGGGACGATTTCAAACATTTTTCATTCATAACTTCTTACCATGAAATATTTCATAAACAAGTTTAGGCTCATTTCAAAGCTCTTTGCAAGGGCTATCACATGGCTTCTCCAAAAAATTCCATATGCTATTCGTAAGGTGCCAGAAGCAAAAAAAGAGTGTCCCGAGTAGCCCCGTCGAAGGGGCTACTCGGGACAACTCCATACGTATCTCCAAAGGGACCGAAGTTTGAACTCAAAGTCATTTCAGTTTCTCTCTCTCTCTACCGAGGAAAGATTGATGTATCGAAATAAGCTGATGCCGATCATGTATTGTCACACGTGTGTGACAATACATGATTAATTATAATTATAATATATTTTATAATTATAATACATAATTTTCATGATTCTGGTTAATTTGAATAATTTTATCAATTTGACTTTCTGGTCGATTATTCGTAATATGGGTACTGGGGGAAATTGCAAGCGCTCAGTGACAATTCGTCGCACCTACAAATTCTGTAAAACTGTAATCATTGTCTGTGCGTCCACTGATTCGTAGTTATCACAACAATGAAAGGAGCAGAAACCGGGTTTTCATGAGTGATAGTTAAGGTGTTGAAGTTTTAAATCGCTCATGTGTTGATGCAACAGCGTGACCGTACATCACACGCACCTTCATATAATTGAAATAGGCTTCAAGTTAAACCTATTTTACCACGTTTTTCTTAGTTTCGCTTCGTGTCTGTCTGTCATCAAAAATTCAAGTCTTTAATTTAGAGCACTTCTGAAGATCCTAAAAACTAAAATTTGGCACGCATGCTTATGCTGCCTAACAATTCGAGATTCGATCATCAAAAGTAATAATAATTTTTTTTTAATTAAAAAACTCTAAAAATTCACGGTTGGGAATCGAGTTTTTTGTCGAACATCTAGACTTGCCAACCCTGGAAATTGATTTGCATTGTTAAAATTGCTAAACTAAAAAGTAGGAAATAAATATAAGAACCATTTAAAAAAAACAAGTTTTTCTGGTGTTTACCAAACTAAAAACAATTAAATAAAACAAATAAAAAAAAACTTTAAAAACCACGTTTTCTTAACGGACAAAAAAGAAAAACATTTACTCTTACCTAACATTACATAACATTTTACATAACTTTAATGTTATGTAAGAGTTAATTTTTTTGTCCGTTAAGAAAACGTGGTTTTTAAATTTTTTTATTTGTTTTATTATAGCACTTCTCTTTAACTTCACTTCTTGTTGATTGTCTGTCTGTCTGTCTGTCTGCTACAAATCTTATAATCGATATTTAACACACTTCTACCTGTCCAATCGATCTGAAATTTGGCACACTTGCATAAAGTCGGAGACAATGCATGAATCAATTGACGGAATAAATTATTTAGAAAAAAAATTTTCGATATAAAAAAATTTAAAATAATTTTGTCACCTACAAATCTTATTATCGATATTTGACACACTTCTACCTGTCCAATCGATCTGAAATTTTGCGCACTTGCGTAAAGTTGGATATAATGCATGAATCAATTGACAGAATAAATAATTTTACAAATTAAAACTTTTTTATTATTAAAAAAATTACAAATAATTTCGTCTGCTACAAATCTAATAATCCATATATGACACAATTTGACCTGTCCAATTGATCTGGAATTTTGCACAATTGCGTAAATTCAGAGACAATGCATGAATCAATTTACAGAATAGATAATTTAAAAAATTTACAAAATTTTGATATCTTAAAAAATTTTTGAAAAATAATTTTTTATATTTGAAAATAAAATTAGTAATTCATTGTACATGTGTGACATCCAAGACACTGGATTCCTCAGAAGTGTTGCCTTTAAAAAATAATTTTTAAACTCATATTATTTAACTCTTCAAACAAGTGCTTTGAGCTGTTGCAATTGTTCGCTAATATCAACATTTTTTCCAGTAAAAAGGGATATTAGATAAAATGCTGACTCGATTTCACATTCAGATTTGAATCACTGCCATGAACTCGATGAAGAATTCTTGAAACATTTGGATATCTTTATTTCGTTGAATATTGATATATTGATTATTATCCATTGCTGGTATAATAATCTCTTCCGTTTAGGCATTAACTCGCTTGGCACCTGCAAATTTATGACGCGTGATTTTGGCCTTGGAATCTTTGAATTGTTTCATTGTTCATACATAAGTTAATAAGAATATAAGTTATAGAATCTCGTAGATATTATTAATATTGGATCTATTATGTATCCCCATTCTCGTAAATTTTAGCTGAAACTTATTTTCAATTACTCAGCAAGCGCACCACTGGCACATATCATGTAAGAATTTCTTGCCTAACTTAATTAGAGTTTCAGTAAAACTAAGTGCGTTTTACGAACTAGAGATCGCGATGCTATAACTCTCGAGTTCTTTTTAGCGCATTTTCTCATTTATGTAAAAAATGCCCTATATAAAACTAAGTGCGTTTTACGAACTAGAGATTGCGATGCTATAACTCTCGAGTTCTTTTTAGCGCATTTTCTCATTTATGTAAAAAATGCCCTATTGTGGTCGTCATGTCCGTCCGTCCATGACTTCACGTATTCGTCGATTCTGAGAAAATGCGCTCTCTGTCATTCACTGCTGTGAGTACTGAGTTATATTTTTTGTGTCAGAAAATATCTGTTTCTCCCTATAATTAATGATGATTCGTTCATTGTTTGGCAGAGTTTCAATAAAATTTACAATAAATAGATAAATGTGTGATGCTAATGTTAGTCATGCACGCTTTTTCCACTAAGTTACGAGCAGCATAATGTTATCCAGTAGTTACATTATCGTAATGTGGAATCATTGACGTTAAATTAAAATCGCATTCAGGAATAGGCTAACCTTGCTTATATATGTGAGTTGAAAGCGACTACGAAACATTGTAAGCACTTGCAATCGAATGCTATTGTATTTTAATGTACATGCACTAGTGTGACAATTTGAGATTCTCGCTCTAGACTAGTGTTACAATTTGTGATTCTCACTCTACACTAGTGTGACAATGTGTGATTCTCGCTCTACGCTAGTGTGACAATTTGTGATTCTCACTCTACACCCAGTGTTTAATTAAGGTTCAGAATACCAAGATTGGAGCAGAGAGGTGCGGGTTCGATCCCACCTCTGTGCACCAGTTTCTTGTCAGAATCGGCAAGGAGGCCGGGCGGTTAAGCAAAGCAAAATTAAAGCAGTGATTTGTGTGATCGAGACCACAACAAGCTGTGAATATTCTGCGAGGTTAAAAATCGGTGACAGGCCTACGGCCTAATAAACGCTGAAACCGCTTTTATATATTATTATTATATAGTGTGACAATTGTGATTCTCACTTTACATTAGTGTGACAATTTGTGTCTATAATCTACACAAGTGTCTCAAGAAGTTTGTTTCATTACTGTAACCGATTTACACATTCAAGAATAAATCGAAGTTCATCATGATAAGTATTAATCATATTGGAAATAGTCTTCTTTTATATAGAAAAAATAGTTCATGCGATTTTATGTGCAAAACTAGTATAAAGACAGATAGATTGATTTCGCATGACAAAAGGAACACATGTTTGAAATATGCAGTCTTGAAGTCTCGAAAAAATATGTTCCGATTTTTAACTTGTTTTTCCAAAAGTGCAGAGATGAATGAATGATCATTGAGAATTTTTCGCCCCTAATCGTATACTCCAGCATCATGAAACTGACCAAATCTCTTCGTTCTTAGTTTTGTACGCTTTTGCTGAAGCTAATTTCTTTCAACGCACTATTCAAAGAACTCACCCTGCTTGTTATTTCACAGCAGCGTACGTCGCTTCTTAACCTAACAGTGATGTGGGTAATGATGCAGATCAGTGCAGATTACTTTGAGTTAGTGCAAGTTTGTGAAAAACTCCGAAAACGAGCAGCTGGAGTGACATCATCTGCAAAAAAATAAGCATAGGCTTAGCGTTAGACGTGAGATGGTTCTATCATTGGTGATATAAGCTATCATTCTATCATCCCCACCACTGATATAAGCTAATAAGTGTGGCAACGGCAGCGACTTTCGCCGAATAATTGTTCTGTTGAGCCCTCGCTTTCAGCGTCGACAAATCGGACATTGCCCTCATCGACCGATCAGGGCCAGGTCGACAGAATCTTCGTGGATGACCGGAGTGATTTGGTTTAAATTATTATGTCCATCAATTTCATTCTACTAAAACATCTCTAATCAGAAAAGCCTATAGCTGTGCAGATATTGCCTATTATATTATATTATATTATATTATATTATATTATATTATATTATATTATATTATATTATATTATATTATATTATATTATATTATATTATATTATATTATAT
>NW_025942308.1:8249-60671 GCF_000764305.2 Hyalella azteca
AGGCCGGGCGGTTAAGCACAGTAGAATTGTAGCAGTGAGTTGCGTGTTCGAGACCGCAACAAGCTGTGAATGTTCTGCGATGTTAAGAATCGGCGACAGGCCTACGGCCTAATAAACGCTGAAACCGCTATTATTGTTATTATTCTAATTTGTGCTGGGTGTACCGAAAATACATGCGCAGTCCGTTAATCATGTTCACTCTACCATGCAGGCTTCTTGGAATATCATTCTCGGCTGTCGAGATTAATATATCAATATCGAAATAAACTCAGTGAAAGTTTCTGACGATTCATCCAATGTAAAGCAGTTCAATTCACTCAATTTAGAATTTCGGTGCATGAATGTTAAACTTATCGTGTAATCGTTGAAAAGAGATTCCATTTTTTTTATTCAAGACAAAAAACCTTCTTGATTATATTGTAAGACCTTCAGTTAAATTTGAAATGAAAGTTATTGCTTTGATAGATATGTCAAATCATTCTGCTGTAGATAAACTCTGAACTAAGCATTAATCATTATTAATTCATGTTTATTAATCCGTATAATTTTTTAACGTTAGATTGCGCATGGCTAATTTTCCCAAATGAAACCAAATAAAAAGGAGCCAAAGTATAAATTTACTTTTTAAAAGTTTTCAATGCAGTTTTTAATATTTTTCCGTCTTTGAACAAAAATATTTCCTATCAAAATGAAGTAATTGATGACGCTATTAATAACCTTTGCTGGTACACTCGCTATGAGATGAAATTATGGTGTGATAAAATCAGAACACATTCGATAGGGTAAATTAGATGATATATTAACAGAATTCAGGTCTATAAGGTAGGAAGCAGGAGTATATAAGGTAGGAAGCAATTTAACCGTATATGATTTACTCCTTATAATTTTGAGATATAATTTCATCAAAAGCAATGTCGGTATAGTGGTTAGGCCTACAGTTCAGAGTACCAAGATTAGAGCAGGGACTTGTGGGTTCGATTCCAGCTTCCTGCGACAGTTCTGTTCAAAATCGACTAAGGAGGCGAGAGGTCAAATGTAGCATAACTTTTTGTTTGTTTTCATTAGTATCCTTATATAGAACACCTTTATATGCAAAATTTCCAATAATTCCCAATTTATTTGAGTACCAGAAATTCATTTGTAGTATTTTAACCTATAATATTTGTTTTCAAATTGTCGTTTATAAGGAATTCTTAATGAATTACATGTATGAACGTCAAGCTCTGCGAGGAGTATTATGATTATAGTAAGAATGTGATTTCTTTTTTTTAAATGATTCATAAACTTTTAAAGTTTCGATATCATTTCTCTATGAGCAGGAATAAATTTTTTTCATGTCGGATGTGCATTAGTTTTTGCCGATTACGTATTTGAGGATGTGATAAATTCCGATGCCGTTGAGCCAGCTGATCCAAAACAATTACGCCACGTCTGCAGCTTCAGTTACGTATAGTCTACAAATCGTCTGACTTCCCTGTAGTGCATGAGCACCACCCTGGATTTACCTGTGATCAAAACTGGAAGCCCAGCTAATAGATCCTTCAAGGATCATTGACACTTAACGCTGAAACTTTCTGCTGAGTCTAGGTGTAAGTCAGGCGAGTCTCAGCTGCCTCCACAGACGCAGGCGAGATCTGGCAACAGGGGACAAGTTTGTTAGGTACATGTAATGATGTAACGAGTGGTGTTATCTTTCGACTGCTTCTTCACCTTCAAGCCGGCCACAACACACGTATAGTCTAGAGGAAGCAGCATGGTGAACACCCTTTATAAATAAATCTGTGCTTAATTCTTTTGTTTCTTCTTCCACACAACAATCACCTCTTTGACTTCAACAGAGTCAGAGTGTGACAGAAATCCAAATTGATAAATAAAAATGGCAAGACAAAACAAATTTTTTTACAAATTTCTCTGCAGACTCTGCAGAGCAGTCAGCAGACTCTGCAGATTTTTTGAGACATATTTTTAATACATTTGGAATCTCTCAGCCTGATTATCAGATTAAGTAATTTTCATTTTGTTAAGAATTGAATGGGAAAAAGGGTAATTTATCAAGAAGGAATCTTAAGGTTGTATAAATGGCAATAAATTTTAGCCTTTTAGGTGCAGACTAGCCATGGTGCAGAGGGTGGATGCAGGTCATGCAGCGTCGCCAATATATGGGTTTTTAAGCCCTAAGCGCATACGTAGTGGCAAACCAGTAATTTTTTAGAATCGGTTCATTTTTAATTTGCTCATTTAGCCTACCCAAGATTTTAACAGATTTCTTATGTATGATAATTCTGCTATCCAAGATACTTTACTGGTCTACTTATGGGACTCAAAATGAACTTGAGGAAGAGTCTAAAAAACTCTCTGCTTTGCCACTATGCCTATGCGTCGCCGGGTAATTTTAAGATGCGTTGCTGGGTAATTTTTAATGAAAAGCCATTTACGCTGAGTGATGAAAAACCATTTACAAGCCATGAACTTATTTACAAGGTTGCATGCACGTGTTACCCCAAATAACTAATTTTACCCTAAAAACAGTCTAATTGTACAGCAAGTGTTAACTGAACATGTGATGATGCAGTCTGACCACTCTAATGTGACCGCAACTAACACCTAAAGTACCGGTACCATTTTTTTACATCTACTCCAAAATTCATTATAATTTCAATGATAATTGAGGAAAAATTCCAATCTTACTTTACTATTTTAGTATCATAAAGGCATTCTGTTAAAATTACCTACAAATTATATATCATCAAATGGGCTAATAAGGGACGGTTTTGAGCGTTTTTTGTTAATAACTTCATTAATAATATAATACTATTTTGTATTTGTAATAATATTTTGTTAATAACATTTGTAAACAAGTTTAGGCTCATTTCATAGCTCTTTGCAATGGCTATTGTATGGCATATTGAAAAAAGTTTCATATGCTATTCATAAGATGCCAGATGCAAAATAAAAGCATCCTAAATTATCCCTGGGAGTGGGTTAATCTGGGACACTTGAAATAAAACTTAATTTTGAAATGTTTGAAGCATGCAAAGTGTACTCATACACTAACAGTAATCTGAAGTCACCCTTTTCCTTTGTAGATGATGTAGATGTGGAGTAAATGGCATTTTCTGTGAGTTTTACTTGTTTTTCCTTAATTGATTTGAAATATTTGATATTACAATATCTATTCATTACCATATTATTGATGTGATATTACCATATCCATGGACATGCCATTGAGCATTTACAATGACCTTTTCCACTGCGAGCTTCAGATCTGCAGTCATATACCAGCACTTTTTGTATTGGTGTGCTTACAGGACGGCTTGTAATTTCACACAATTTTAATTGGGTCAAGTGAATTCACTACCTATAACAAAAAAAATATATAACTCAGTACTCACTGCAGTGAATGACAGAGAGCGCATTTTCTTGTCAACAAAAACTTGAGGTCACGGACGGACGGACAGACGGACATGGCAAGCACAATAGTGCATTTTTTCCATAAATGAAAAAATATGCTAAAAATGGTAAAAACATACATTCCTGTAACAGAAAGGAGTACCTTCAAACGGAGTAAAAAGCAATGGGCAGGGTTATAAGGGACAATCCTCCAACATTTTGTAGAAATGTTGTAGCAGCTAAACTAATTAAATATACTGTATTAAATACTATAAACTACCTAATTAAAATATTGCAAAACAAAAAATAGTGGCATAAAGTTCAACATTTTTCCTATCTATGTAGCATAAAGTAAGTTAAGAAATCATACATATACTACCTCTGAAAAATCCTTGAAAAAAAGTGTGAAAAGTGAGATTTTGGAAAAGTATGTACCGTCAACCTGGGCTACTCCGGACAGATTTGATCATTTTTTTGTTAATAACTGTTAATAACTTATTATGATGAAACATTTCATAAACAAATTTAAGCTCATTTTATAGCTCTTTGCCAGGGCTATCGAATGGCATTGTCAAAAAAATTCCATATGCTATTCCTATAGCCCTCGCAAAGAGCTATAAAATGAGCCTAAACTTGTTTATGAAATGTTTCATCGTAAGAAGTTATTAACAAAAAACGCTCAAAACCGTCCCGAGTAGCCCCGGTTGATGGTACCTTTAAAATGTACCTTTAAATGTAAATCTTCATGTACTGCTAGTGAACAATTATAAATAAAATTAGCTTGTTTTTCAAGTACAAAGATCCTCTCCCTGTTCTTATGTGATCATCCCTAGTTTATCAATATAGTTGTGCACAGTGCGCATCTGTGTATTTTGGTACCTATGACATCACTCAATTTGTATAGGTACTAGGCTTGCAGAGCATAGAGGCAGGAGTTATTGAACAGGGAACATACTTGCACATCCCCCTCATTCAGCCATACGTATTCATGCCAAACAGTGTAATGTCCCGGTGGCCAATTGTGATTTCAAAGTTTTAGCCTCCACAACTGATGTTTCTGACCTACGAATTTTAGAATCATTGTATATTTTCAAACAGAAGCCCAGTTTAAATGCCACATTCAGTTCCTATCCTCTACAAATTGTAAATAGATAGTACCTTCTCCACATGTTATCTCATTTTTTATTTGTTTTATTTTCGAATGTAGTTCTAATGTCCTCAAGTTTAGGTGAATTGTTTGAATGTGAATTTTAGGATACCTACTAATTGTTTGTACCTGTGTTCTAGGTTTTGAACTGACAATGGAGCTGGACTCCAAAATGTTTTCTCTTATAAGAAATGGTGAACTTTGTGGCTATTTTCTTTACTTTCAAATTAATGGTGAGAAGTTACTAAAGAAAAAAGCTCAAAACCATCCTTTATTATCCATTTTGATGGTACACTCTGCATGCTTAAAACGTTTCAAAATTAAGTTTTACTTCAAGTTTCCCAGATTATCCCGTTACGGTACCAGGGGTAATTTGGGATGCTTTTATAAAGCAACTGGCGCCTTACAAATAGCATCTGGAATTTTTTTAGTGCCATACGATAGCCCTCAGAAAGACCTTTATAATGAGCCCATAGGTACTCATTTATGAAATGTTTCATCGTAAGAAGTTATTAACCAAAAATGCTCAAAATGTTCCTTATTACCTAATTTCACAGTAGTATGTATGTATGTATCACGTTATGAATTTAAGTATGACACTTCAAACAAATTAACTTAATTTTTCCATTTTCTGTCATCAGATTAATTAAATAGTCATTGTACCTTTCTTATGACTATCTTGTTTTGCCAGGCATTGTTCTCTTATGGATCAGCATGACTGCATCAAGAAGTGAAAGCAGTTCTGATGTCCCTACATCAGCAGGGCACGCTGAGCTGCTCAGCATGCACTCGTCACTACAGGAGAAAATTTCTTCAATAAATCGGATGCTCAATGAAAACCCTGCCTTGAAAGGAACTCAAAGCTTAAATGCTGGCATTGAAAACGCCTTAACCAAGTTGAAAGAGCTGGAGTCCAGATTTAAAGATTTAGAAGTACAAGTGCCTAAAAAATATCCTGATGTGCGTTTCCTCAACTACAAGGACAGGAAAAGAATTCTTGTGAGTTTTCTATTAGAGTTTGATTAATCTTAAAGTTTACTTTGATTTTAAAAATTCACTGCAATCTGTATTGATAATTTAGTTTATCTCCTATTCATTAGGTTGAATTTATGATAAATTACATGTTCTAAATATTTTTTAAGAGCTTAACCACATTTGAGGTAGGTACCTATTATTAATATAAAAATTGTACACATTAATAGTTATCTTTTTGAAAGGTAGGTACTATACACATACTAGTCTTACAGTATTATGTTGTTTTGAACAAGCTCTCACTACTGTGAATCTATAGGCTAATGTTTCTGCTACAATTCATGTGCTAAACTTTCATGGTATCAGATCACTGGTGGTGCAGGGTTTGTTGGTTCACATTTGGTGGACAAGCTGCTTCTGGAAGGCCACGAGGTGATTGCCGTTGACAACTTCTTCACTGGCCGCAAGCGAAACGTGGAGCACTGGATCGGCCACCACAACTTTGAACTCATTAACCATGATATTGTGAACCCGCTCTTTATTGAAGTAGATCAGGTAGGTACCTTGAACAGTATTATTGCGGCTGAATTTAGTGATTTTTGATTTTAGCAAATATTACCAGTTGTAGATTGGGGAAAAAAAGTTGTGGATTGGTGTGTGACATCACTATGGTTTGTATTCCATCTGTTCAGAGCATAGAATGTCCCTATTAGTTATTTGAAAAAATGAAACATAAATTTCCTAATTGCAAAAATATGGAATTTTTTTCTCAATTAACATGAAAAATAATATTAGTTAATTAATTTTAGTACTTTGAAATGCTTAAACTTTACCTACATGTTTCAAGCATAACCTCAGCTATTATATTCTGGTATAAAAGATAGCATACACACAAAAACGCTCAATGATCCTCGCATTTATGTGCATTACCCTCCCAGAAAACGTTATACTTGTACCGAAAAATGTTCTTCATATCAGATCTACCATTTGGCAAGCCCGGCATCGCCGCCCCACTACATGTTCAACCCCGTGAAGACCATCAAGACCAACACAGTGGGCACCATCAACGTCTTGGGTCTGGCTAAGCGTGTGGGAGCTCGCGTGCTTCTTGCGAGCACAAGTGAAGTGTACGGTGACCCTGAAGTGCACCCGCAAACTGAGGCATACTGGGGACATGTCAACCCCATTGGTGAGCTTGTACTGGGGACATGTCAACCCCATTGGTGACTTGTACTGGGGACATGTCAACCCCATTGGTGAGCTTGTACTGGGGACATGTCAACCCCATTGGTGAGCTTGTACTGGGGACACGTTAACCCCATTGGTGAGCTTATGGAGGGGATCCCCGCACTCCGGGCAGGCGGAGCTAGGGGAGCGTCCGATCCTGGCGGAATGGTACGCCAGGGAGCTGCAGTATCCCGAACGGAGCTGGGATAACGCTGAGCGGTAGGGGCGAGGGAGTGAGGCCTCCACTGATGCAATCGGCGGTGGCGGGGCTTCGAGTACGGCGTTTATGGCGTCAGTCGCCGCAACGCGGGAGGCGATCTCCCTGCGGAGAGACCGCTTGGCATCTCCGTAGGCACCGGCGGGCATTATACCATTAGCCAAGAATAGTGTGACCAAGTGACCGAACCTCGACTGGATGGAGGCTTTCATGGGGCTGTCCCCGGGGGGGGGAGCCGAAGCGATGCGGAATGAGATATAGGAGGGCTGGAGGGCGCTGGCGAGGAACTGGGCACAAACCAGATCCAGATGCGCGGATAATGTGAGGACGCCGGTCTCCTGGTGAAGATGGGAGGTCGGGGCCATTTTGAGGCAGCCGGTGGCTAGTCTCAATGCAGTGTTTTGTATTATCTGCAGGCTGGCAACTGCTGTGCGTGAGGCAACAGGGTACCAGATGGGGTCCGCGTAGTTGAGGATTGGGCGCGTGATGGCTCGGTAGGTGGCAATAATGTCCTCCTTGGAGAAGCCCCAGTTGGTGCAATGCGTCGTCAATTGAATACATTCCTTTGCTTGGTGGGAAATTTTGAGTTTAATTACCTAAGATATTGAAAGAAGAAAAATTCCAAAACGACTGAATTAACTACTTTTGTGTAATTCGCACATTAGCATAATCTCACGAACTGAGATCGATTGTGGGTATATATGTCAACCCCATCCGTGAGATTTTATTTATTACTAGCAGGTTAGCCCAGCATTGCCCAGGATTGATTACCTATATACGTAATGCCGGCAATTTCTGAATCCCGCTATCCCGAATCTTGTCAGTGAAGCTGCCTAAAGATTGTCTGATTAATTTGATAGACTTTACTTTTTTGTCGATGCTTGCATTATGGTTAACTACAAGTTACCCAAAGAATCTCAGAAGTCCCATTCCGAGCCTTAAAGCGACTTCTCATCTCTAAAAAAAATACTTCGGAACTCGGAGCAGATCACTCTGATCTCTGAGCAGATCACTCAGATCTTTGAGCAGATCACTCTGATCTCTGAGCACATCGCTCTGATCTCTGAGCACATCACTCTGATCTCGTAGCACATCACTCTGATCTCTGAACTCATCACCCTGATCTCTGAGCAGATCCCTGTGAACTGATCACTCTGATCTCTGAGCAGATCACTCGAACTCTGAACAGAACCATGTGAACTGATCACTCTAATCTCTGAGCACATCACACTGATCTCTGATCTCATCACCCTGATCTCTGATCTCATCACCCTGATCTCTGAACTCATAACCCTGATCTCTGAGCAGGTCCCCGCGCATGCTACGATGAGGCCAAGCGAGTAGCGGAGACGCTGGCGTTCGCATACCTGCAGCAGGAAGGCGTGCCGGTGAGAATATCCCGGATATTCAACACGTACGGCCCCCGCATGCACATCAACGACGGCAGGGTTGTGTCCAACTTCATACTACAGGCGCTGCAGGGGCAAGACATCACCGTGAGTCAGCTTATGCTGCATTGCGTCATGGTTCATGGCAGAAATTCTGCTTTGTTAGGGATATTCGGATCAAGAGTTCGAACTTATTCGTGATTTTTTGCTTCATTGTGCATTTGATTTTTTTCCTCATGTTGGTTTACGTCATCACTACTTTGTTCTTGTTTATAGCAATTTTTTGAGTTTGTCCTTGTAATAGGTATTATTAATTCATTACGCTGGCGTCACCAGTTTTCGCTTGGTTTGTTCCATCATCACGTTGTATTTTCTCGTAATGTTTGCATTTCGTACATTTGATTTACTCCCTATAACAATAACTGGAGGTGCAGGGCAGCGGATCGTTCCAGCCATTGTATTTATCAGTAAAGTCAGTGACGCTTTACTTTGCTTTCTTATTATTAAAAACTCAACGTCTCATGCATTTTGGTTCACACCGCAACAACAATTGCAGATGTACGGTAGCGGGGCTCAGACACGGTCGTTCCAGCCGTTGTATTTACCAGTAAAGTCAATGACGCTTTACTTCATTTTGATTCACACCGTAACAACAATTGCAGGTATACGGCAACGGAGCGCAGACACGGTCGTTCCAGTTCGTGACAGACCTCGTGGACGGGCTGGTGCTGCTCATGAACAGCAACTTCAGTCAGCCCGTCAACATCGGCAACCCTGACGAACACACCATCGATGGTGCGTGCCTTCACGCATCACTCGGAGAACGCAGAGTGTTATTATAAAAAAATATAACTCAGTACTCACCGCAGTGAGTGACAGGAGAGCGCATTTTCTCGTCGACGAAAACGTGAAGTCACGGACAGACAGACAGACGGACGGACATGGCGAGCACAATAGTGCATTTTTTTCATAAATGAGAAAATGCGCTGATGCAATTTTTGTGCTTTTGTGACCCGGTTTGATCTAACATGACTCAGTTTGGCTCAACCTGACACGGTTTGGCTCGGTAAAAGGGTGTATCACTGCCACGTCCGCTCCCTGCTCGTACTCTGTGTAAGAAAAGCGTGTCACTATTTGGGCAATTTGACCCATTTATTTTGCAAATGCAGGATTAAAAGTAATTATAAATAATTATTATTATGGAAAAGTAAATTCTTATTTTAATAATTGCAATATATGCGTTGTTTTAAAGCAGGGTCAATATTATCTTCAATAATTACTCATCCGAAATGCGTTTTGATCCTTCAATTTATTGATCCTTCAATTTATTGATTAAGTTGCTTATGCCTCATGGCTTAGCGTCTGAATTTATTGCTAGACGTCTGACTGCGTTACGAAATTATTTCGATAAGACGCTTTCCTGATCCTTCGCTCGGTTAGTAGTATATTTGCGCATCGCTTAGCCTAACGTTGTGGTCAATGAGATCGCTGCAACGCACGTCTCCTGATTTTGTGCCCTGCAGAGCTCTGACTTTGTGCCCTGCAGAGCTCTGACTTTGTGCCCTGCAGAGCTCTGACTTTGTACCCTGCAGAGTTCTGACTTTGTACCCTGCAGAGCTCTGACTTTGTACCCTGCAGAGCTCTGACTTTGTACCCTGCAGAGTTCGCGCAGATCATCCACGGGATGGTGGGGGGCGGCAGCGGTGTGGTGCACAAGGCGGCCGTGGAAGATGACCCGCGACGCCGCAAGCCTGACATCACGCGCGCCAGGGAGCAGCTCGGCTGGCGGCCTCTGGTACGGTCGCCACCAATTTGATCGTTATTAACCTACTAATTATGCATTATTCATGTATTAATGGTCATGTGGTTATTATGCATTATTCATGTAGGTATTAATCGTCACATTGTTATTATGCATTTTGCATGTATTAATCGTCTTGTCGTTATTATACATAATTCATACGTATATTAATCCTCATGTCGTTATTATACATTATTCAGATATTAAACGTGAGGTCATTACCTATATATTATTCATATATTAATCTTGATGTCCTTATTATACATTGTTCATGTTATAATCATGATGTCGTTATTATACATTATTCATATATTGAACGTGATGTCGTTATTGTACATTATTCATATATTAATCGTGATGATGGTTACGCTTTATTTGTGATCAATGTTACGAATTTTTTAAATCACACTTTAATCGTGAAAATGACCGAGATGATAGTGAAATTATTACGTTTTAATAACTTGATTGAAGCCATCATCCGTGGGATCACTTCCCTTGACTATGCCAACTACGACACTCAGTTGACACGAAATAAACTGTAATCGTGGATTTGTTCCACGAAAACGAATCATATTTACAAAAATTATCCGTAGAATATTCGGTAATTCTTCCAAATCAGTAAAATAATCTTATCTGTTGAAATTTACCTAGGTATTATCATTTGTTTTCTTGCATAGAAGATAATGAAAGGATTGTAATTCGATGAGTGAAGTTTGCAGGATCGGATTTGACTGAAGGATGCTAAAATTTGCACTGTTATGTTGATGATGAATGTTCAACTATAACGTTATCATTCTAACGTCATATCACTAATCAATTTTTGGTTAGTTATAATCATGAATGTAACTTGTTTTAATTCCTCTTCGTGTATAAAAATATGAATGCAACCTGTTGAGCTGAGACCTGAAAATGGAAAAAAAAACTTATATTGAGGGTTTGAACATGCAAATAAGCAGTTGTTTGAACATACAAAAAACTATAACTCAGTACTCACTGCAGTGAGTGACAGAGAGCGCATTTTCTCGTCGAACAAAACTTGAAGTCACGGACGGACGGGCGGACGGACGGACATGGCGAGCACAATAGTGCATTTATTCCATAAATGAGAAAATGCGCTAAAAATGGGGGTTTGAACATGCAAAGTGTGTAAAACTTCATTTCCGTGATGTTTTCAAATACCGGTATTTTCTTCTACAGCTTTTTAGTACCGTACCTAGAGAATATTGTTTTATTCTTTGTAACTTCATACCATTTTATTCTTAGCTTTGTAACAGTATCAATGTTTCTTAATATTTCCTGACTCCACTTTTCACACAGTTTATGTCCCGATTGTGATAGGGCCGTTTTAAATACTTTTTTTTTTTGCCTTATGCTTAAAATCAATTATTTTGATGTTTTCGATTAAGTTTACTATTGATCTTTGGTTTGTGTTTTAAAGTTTGATTTCTCCTTATCTTCTACTAGAGCATCAACATTCTACCTCTGCCTTTATTCTTCCACTAACTTTTCCTTTAAAAATTCAGTTCTTTTTAGATTTCTTATCCCATTGTGCATTTACGCTTGGCTTCCTTATGTTCCACGTCAGTCTTTTACATCGAAGTTCACGATACCTCATGTAGCTTTTAATTAGTACCGTTGATGAGTGTCCGTTTTAAACGTTTGATGCTCTTATATTTCTGTGATTGTTATTTATTGATATCAAAATATTGATCAAAAATATATTTACGTTCTTCTTAGCAATTATATAGCGAGGAAAGGTCCATTGACCACTGACATAAAACCTTGTTTTTTATTTTTTTTTATTTTTTTATTTACAAAATGCATTGTATGACTGATACAGCCTTGCAAAATACCGTACAGTTACGGATTAATTGTAGACCTAATAGTTTGTGTTATTCAAAGTTTATTAAATAATATCGCTATAAATTTCATATTTCTGTTGTGTTTAATGTTGAGCATAGAAAGTAGGCGCTAAAATGGAAGTGACAGCGAGGACAAAAGTGTTTGAAATATTGCTGTAAAACTGAATATTTATTGTGGTTATTTTTGCTGTTATTGATTAGGCTTTGTTCGATTACTTTAAATTTTTTGGTTGCCTTTGATTTTGATAGACTTTTTAGGAAGTGCAGAAAAGGTTGTGAATACAAAGCTATTTGAAGGAATTAAGGTTTTTGTTGGTTTTATCTCATAAATGCTGTGCTATACTGTCTATACACGCTTCAGAGCTTTTTGGACTAATAACGACAGTTGCACGTTACATTGATAGCGGAATCTAATAGGATGTCATCTTATTGGCTATTCCTTCATTTTCACGTACCGTTTACATAGGTTGTATTAGTTGTCACCTGATACAATCTCAAGTTTTGTTGCTGTTATCGATATTTTATCATTTCAAGTTTTCAAGTTGATTATGCTGCTTCACTTTTGTTGATTTCTGTTTCTTCATAATTACAATTTCATTTTATTTTTGTCAACGTTTTCCTAGTCAAGATGCATGGAAGGCCAAGATGCATGCGATTTAACTTGAGCTATAGAGTAAATTGTATAGCTCAAGAGCCTCAAGTTAAAAAATTTGAAATTTTGTTAGTAAACCTGAAATTTATAAACCCTGATTCGCCGCAGCTATCTCGGCAGCTCGTTTGAGGAAGTCATAAGTTTAGAGAAGCAATTCTGCTCGGTAACTATCATATTTGTATGATTGTTTCAGAACAGTCGAACATAATCAGAACAGTGGTACTTATTGAGAACAGTTAAACATATTCAGAACAGTCGAACATATTCAGAACAGCCGAACATATTCAGAACAGTCGAACATATTCAGAACAGTCGAACATATTCAGAACATATTCAGAACAGCCGAACATATTCAGAACAGTCGAACATATTCAGAACAGCCGAACATATTCAGAACAGTCGAACATATTCAGAACAGCCAAACATATTCAGAACAGTCGAACATATTCTGAACAGTCGAACATAATCAGAAAAGTCGAAAATATTCAGAACAGCTGAACATATTATGAACAGTCGAACATATTATGAACAGTCGAACATATTCAGAACAGTCGAACATATTCAGAACAGTCGAACATATTGTGAACAGTCGAACATATTCAGGACAGTCGAACATATTCAGAACAGTCGAACATATTCTGAACAGTCGAACATATTCAGGACAGTCGAACATATCCTGAACAGCTGAACATATTATGAACAGTCGAACATAATCAGAAAAGTCGAAAATATTCAGAACAGCTGAACATATTATGAACAGTCGAACATATTCTGAACAGCCGAACATATTCAGAACAGTCGAACATATTCTGAACAGTCGAACATAATCAGAACAGCCGAACGTATTCAGAACAGCCGAACATATTCAGAACAGTCGAACAGAACAATCGACGCGTGAAAGTACCTACGTTTTTATTAGTGAACTCACAGCACCAGGGTGGAGTTACACTATATTTTAGGTTGAGTTTTGTATGCATTATAAAATAGTGTAGGTATTATCAATTAATACACTATTTTTTAGTTCGGTTCTTCTATGTATTATGATATAGTGATTAATTAACGTCGGTTGTGGTTCGCACCTCGTGATGGGTTTTGTATTTACAAGTTGTATGATGAAGCTTGATAAACACGTCACTGATAGTTTTTAATATTTGCTGTGTTGTTTTCCTTCAAGCTGAAGCAATTTCAGAATTTTTAGTTTGAGTTCATTTCTATCAGTATTTTTTTTAGTTTAGTATGTTTTCCTTCAAGCTGAAGTGATTTCAATGTTTTTGTTTGAGTTATATTTTTATCAGTAGGTAAAGTTTTTAATTCATATTTGTATTTTTTTTTCTTGCGTTAAAGCTATTTCAAAAATTTTTTATAGTTATGTTACCATCATTAGGTTAGGCTTTTAAGATTTGGCGTGATTTTCTTGAGCTGAGGTTATTTTAAATTTTTTGTCCTCGTTATATTATGAATTATAAGGTTTTTTATATATAGCGTGTTTTTCTTAGGCTGGTGTTTTTTTAAATGTTATAGTTCTAGGTATTATTAGAATCAAAAAAGTTTTGATTAGATGTGTTCGCTGGTGATTACGTTTCAGCTTATTAAGCTTATCTCTGATCCTTTGTTATCCTCTTTATTTGAGTCGATGTTTAGTTTCGTGCCTTACGTACGCTCGACGATGTGTGATTCAAACACTAGTGCTGAAGTTAGCTCACATAGTTCAGGTAAGAATACCTTTAATATTAGTATATGTTAATGTTTGCTTGGGTGTTATTGTATCTGTTTTGGAATTATTTTTTGCTAGTTTTGGAAAAATTCTAATTTTATTTTAAATCGGAAATTTTACGAAACTAAATCCATGAATATTCTGTTTTTGTTATTGATTTTTGTGGTAAACATTGATCTGGTAAAATTGTTTCCTTTCATGAGTATTATTAATGCCTTTCAATACATCAAACTCGACATGTTTGACCCGAACAATGAGCCTTGTACGCTCAGCTTGGCTGTATTAGTGCCCCCGTTGTTTTTGTATGAATTTTTTGTATGAGGTTTTTCAAAACTCTTTGAAAAACTTTGGAAATTTTATTACATATTTAATTCAGACTATTGAACTTGGAAAATAAAAAATTCATGACTTTGTTTATAAAAATTCGTTATTTTGTAGTCTGAAACAGTGGGTTCACTGGACATTCACCTACCGCATGGCCGGCATTTGTTTCGAGCCACGCAGGCTGGCTAAGAAATATTCCTGGCAAATTAAATTGAGCAGCAAATATTTAGGCGTGCGCTATAAAGTTGCTGTTATTTAGTGCGCCGGAACCTGCTAATAATTAAATAATCTAGGCTGGAATCTGCAGCGCCGGTACATCAAGTGCAGAGCTCAAACAACAGCAACCACAAAACAAACATTAACAGGGCTTAGTAAGAGTAATTTTCCGACACTGCAATATTCTGCGAAAAAAGAACCTGAATAAATTTAAATAAAGCCTTCGAAAACATAATATATATTCTTTAGAAGCATGATTTAGAGCTGTTACGAAATTTCAAAACTGGAAATGAATTGCGCGAAGAATATATGTATATCTTCTGACACGGAATTCAGTACGCTGATTCTACAGGTATATCACAAAAGATTTTTTCTCATCGAAATTATTTCGGATAAACCCTAAATGGTACTTGTTTGCTAGTATGAAGGAAAATTTCATAATTGTAATTTCGTTGGCGCTCATTCATTAGCCCAAATATTCTAGTACTACGTTATAATATACAAGAAAAAACTAAAAAAAATGATATAAAACAGCGAACAAACAGCTAAAATAATATATATATTTAATAATTTTGCTGTTTTTATGTATATTTAACAAATTTATTACTTAGATGGTCCGCTATTTTGAAGAGATTATAAGAGGATGTCGAAACTGCACAGGCAAGGCATGCAAGACTAGCCTCCTCCGCTATAATTATTCTCAGCATTTTCTTATGAAGACCATTGAACGGAAAATAAAAATATCACGATCAATTAATATTAGTCTCTGGGACCGAGAATAATTAATATCATAAAGAGAGATTCATTAATAACTGTTAAACCCATATCACCGTGTGCCCTAGGCGGGTCGCCATCTTTGGATGGTTTAGACAAACTGCTTGACGAGTTCGGTCGCGGACATCATTTTGGCTGAATTAAAATAAAAAATTAGAAAGCTTTTAAAACAAAACGCAGGAGATCTATAACAAACTCAAAAGCTCTGTACGTTAGGATTTGATATTTCGGCTTATGGTAACGTATTTTAAAGTGGACTGAGTACGATGATATCCATGAGAACGGTACGTGAGATCTATGAAATATCAATGCAAGCATTAGTGACATTTTTTAATATTTTATTTTTGAACAAATTAGATGATAAATTATTTCAGTTTTCTTTGTGAAGGAGTTTAAATCGTTCAGTCCAAATAATAGACTTTTAAACCCTAAAAAGGCAAGGAAACTTCTTCTCTTCGAACCCTTCGAGTTTTGTAATGAAGTGCGTAATAGAATAATACTTCATCACGAAACAAGATTTTTATCGTTGCCACCTCACAGAGAGAGAGAGAGAGTTTGACTCAATAAAGCTTCAATTTGTATACAAATGGACGAAGCTGCCCCGCAACACTCACAACAGATTCAACACAACTGAAAAAACATGATGAATTTTTATGACTGTGTCGGTTATTTATTGATAAAATTGTTTATTTTTTAGTTTGTTTTATGGTATTTTTCGGTAGGCATTTATTAGCCCAACACTAAATGTTCAAACTATTAAAAAATGCTCTAACCTCTTAGTCGTATTTGCTATGTTGAAATTTCTACGATTTAATAATCTAAACTCAGAAGCAATTAGTTATTCTTGTTTAGAAAAAATTAGAACATGCATCTTATGTCTGAAAATTTCTTACATAGAAACGAGGGGTCAAAATTTGTAAGCTCCCAGGTCATGCTGAAATTAAATGAATTTATGACGTGATACCTAATTATTTCCGTGATTTATGTCCAGTGAACACTTGCTTAACTGTTGCACCGGAGTCTGTTGGAGAGAAGTTATACATCTGAGTTCAGCCCTCTGCTTCTTCCGCTGACAAACGTCGTCTGTTCATGAATTAGTCTGGAATAACCACGCCATGTACACCAGAACAACGCCATTCCACGGTGTCGCCACCGCGGCCAAATACAGGAATCGGGAACAGGCCACATCAGGCCTACTCTTCAGCGCCGACATCACTATGTTATGTTTTGTTATAATATCCTTAAAGTATCTCAAAACATTTCCTCAGCTTCTTCTCCGGATTTTGATGTACTTAATTTTACTTTTGATGTATTTTTGATTAACGTTGTCTGTCGCATCATCCGTTCTAGTGACGCAAATGCTCCATGTTCTATGAACTTCGTTAAAAAATAAGTTATTCATTCGTCTGTGTTGACCTTCGTTCAAGATACTCCATCTATCATGGCCTTCGTTGCAGACATTCAAAACACATTTTGACTTTGTGGCTTCAGTTCACGATACTCAAAATACTCCATGTGTCATGACCGTCATTTTATACACCCTGAACACACTTCATCCGTTGTAACATTTCATAGTAAAAAATTGTAAATTATGAACAGAACACCTAATTTTTTTAATTACATCCATGAAAGAAACTCGAAAACTTATTTCATTTTGGCCTTAATTCAAGAGTCACTTCATCCACAAGACCGGCCTCAAGATGAGCCTAATAGTTTATCTTCCACTTAGGTCTCCCAGGTCGAGCATCCATCCAAGCTGCGGCCATTAATCAGTCACTAGATAGCTGGCGTTCTAAAGCTGTTTTGACCTCACAGCATCACAAATATTTTCTCTCGAAAATTTGCCCTAAGCAGCATAGCTGGTAAACTAACGCTAAGTTCTCTCTCCCGAGCTGTGAGGTTATATGTTAGAAAGTTTCTCATTGTTGTACAGAAACAGATGCTAAATCAAATAGCTTAGCAGTATTTCGAAGCAAGTTTCGATCGCGCTCAGTTTCAACATCGAAACTATATTAATAAAAATATTTTTGTAACTAATGTCTGTATCACAGTATTTGTATTTGTATCTTTTGATACAAATAATAGTAGTATTAGAATCTACAAAGAATCTAGAATATACATTATTATAGAATCCTAAGATTTTTTAGTAACTGTTAGAAAAATTTTCTCTCATTTTTGACAACATGCAACTCGATATAAATGTTATTCATCATCTTAGCTGTCAAAATTGATTTGATTGAAGTACATTAGCACAAGACAAATAGTGCTTTCATTAGCGAGGATTGTTCAGTCTTAAGTAACTACTCCTATGGTCAAATTCGTGTATTTTTATGTTTTTTTCTGAAATAAAATGAATCTATCGCTTTAATCATGGATTTTTGAAATATCTGTGACAGGACGACACGTGAAAAAAAAAATTTAAAATGATTTTATTTTCTATATCACCTAATATTTGCCTCTGCATTTTGTTTTGTCACGTGCGGGAAAATATTTAACGTATATGTATATACGAAACATTCATAGTTTCAGCTTAAAGGCCTGTAAAAAATTACTTTAGTGAAAAAAAATTCAGTGAAAAAATTTTAATAACAAAATAGTATGTACTTTTAATTTGTCTCGCTTGTGAATAAAATATGTATGATTAAAAGAATACATTAATTTGTATTCTTCCGTAATTTAATAAGAGAAATGTATCTTTGTTTCCTAGCTACAAGCTCGGCGTGCCTATAAGAAGTTTAATTAACATTTGCCACCAAGAAGATGCTATCAAATTATACACTAGCAGAGTGTTTATTAGTGGCTGAAGTTGATCGCTCCACTTGGCTTAGTGCGAGATTAGTGTGGAAGCTGAACATTAGTTTGGAAGCGAGAAATATTAATCCTACTTATATGTGGTACAGGGAAGTCTAAGCGGATATGTAAGGCTCGTAATTAAGCCTTCGTCACTGTATCATATCAAAGAACAACAGTTTCTAATGCTTCTTGATCGAATCAAATATGCAGAAAATGGTAAAATTTCAATCGAAAACTTTGAGCTAAATTTTTATGTTGAAATAACTTCAACGTACAAAATTGAAGCTCAGGTTTATTATTATAAAGTAAAAAAAAAATCGCTTCCCTCCGATATAGCTGAAAATGGAGCCTAAATTGAGATATTCAAGGTTATTTTATCTGAAATTTTACATTTAGTAACGTTAACGCATCTTTTGATATTGTGCACAATAATAGAGAATAAACGAAACTGTTCCTAAGTAGAATTTACGAGCTCTTCATTCAATTTGTCTCTGATGAACATCTCCATGATAAAGTGGAACTCCATTCACACAATATCGTTCTGTATACTCGTAAGAACTTAACGGTCATTTGCGACACATGTCCAACCAAGATGACCAGCTAAATTAAAGATGCCTCATCACCCTTCATAAGGTAATAATAAGTCATCAACAGTGAGAGAAAGGCGCTCCCTTCATGTAATGAAGACAGCAGGATTGATTTCCTCTTTCAAATGTTATTACCGTGCAATGAATTGTACTTGGTAAAAGGCAGGAAACGTGGGAAGGTGCAGTGGTCAGAGGCGGAGATGTCTGGGGCTGGTTGAATACAATACAATACGATGTATCCATACACAAAGCGTAAAAAATTGTATATATTAATTGATATTATGTGCATATAAGTGATATCAAACAAATGTTAACACATAAACACATGGACATTGCACAAATTTCAATAAAATTGAAAAAAGTTTAGAACTTAAGGAAAATTTCGAATCAAACTTCACGTATAAACAGAGTACCACAATTAGGGCAGTACTACGCCTCATTCATCTTATTTGTTTTTAATAATAATTTTAATCTTCCAGCAATTCTATACCATTGAGTGCCTCATGAAAATTCAACTGATGATTCACCAGTTAGTTGCATTCGTGCAGATGTAAGTATTCCACATGAAATGCTCATTCACGAGAGGTGTTCGTCTTGTTTTAATAATCATCTCTATAATTTATGTCCATCATTGTAGGAATTTTCTCTAAGAAAAATCGTCGATAAATTTAAACAATAAATTCGTTTGGCCCTTGAGTTAGAGTCACCGCGCAAAATTTTTTAATACTTTTGTTACTTCTCTGAATAGTTTCTCCATATTCAGAAATTTGTTATTCCATATGCCTAAGCACAGTTGAATTCACCAAAAGACAATACAATATTCATGACGATGAAAAATAATACAGAAATCGTATCTCCCAGATGTGCTGCCACGTATTCGGTGTTGACCAACAAAGAATTTCCCAGTGAAGAGTATTGCACTCATCTCGATGAGGTTTATGTTAGGGCTGCACGATGCCAAAACTCCTTCTTTGCATGCATTTGGTCGAGTTTTCTTGGCCTTGACATCGTGAATGCTGCAGTTACGGCCCGGCTCACATGAATAATGAAGGGCCAAACAAGACTCACCGAGGAGGGCGAAACACTGCATGTGTTTTCGATATTCGAGAATTTTTGGACCCTTTTTTAGATATTTCATTGTGGATAGGCTTCGTTTTTGTAATTTAGTCATTTAGTTATTGAAATCCAATCAGAACCTTTCACCAGAGTCTGTTTTGCATTTTCAATCACAACAAACATTCAAAGATTGAGAGAAACAAAAGCTGCCGTATACGCAATCGCGTCCGGCTTTGGAATTGCCAACATCGATTCATCCGGCTCTAGATCGGTAATCCGACAAGCAACAGAGGTTCGCATCCCGCAGCACGTCACGCCCGTTTTTCAAGAGGGCATATGCAGCCCCAATTCTTCCGTAAATACGACCAAGCGCCGTCATTGAAGTTTCATACAGAGCCCATCGCACAGAACTGCAGGTTGCGTTGGTATTCGGAAAGGTAGTGCGTCGAGCGCATTTTCTGGGTCACGTGGCGCTATAACGGCCATTGAATTTTTGAGTTGCACTAAGGTTGACCATAATATTCTATAATGGCCTTGACTTAAATTATAGTTCAAGGTCTTCTACGAACTTTTATTAGGAAATGGATTAAATGATATAAACTAACGTTGTAGCCTCTATGCGAAGTAACACTCACCAATAGAAAACTAGTTACGCAGACAAATTGTCTTGTTCAATGTCAAATAAGTCCGAGGGTGATAACGCACACCGAGCTTGAGCGATGACCTTTAGGTATCATAGACTTAGGCTTATATCGTCTATACAATATTGAGGGTTCAAAGGAATTATTCTTTCAGGTCGTCCAATCTCGCAAGTGTGTGCTGGTCAGAATTCAAAAAATTGCGAGTGGTTTGATACAATCCCTGAAGCTGTACACTGACTCTCCGATGCGCTATCTTGAATATCGAGTGGAACAGCGTGGGCAAATATGGAAATAAATCCAAAGAAGTCACGTGTCGAGCCATAAATGTTTTCACTTCTAGTAAGAAATTTCCCCCCACCTTAGAAAAAGAATCCTCAGGGCAGTTCCAAGCTCTTACTGCGTTGTAAAAAACAGGAAAGAATTAAACTGAAAACTTGAAGGGCGTATGTACATGAATTTTCAGACATGTTCCAGTGAAAAACTCTTCAAATGACAGGAATTATTCCAATAATCCAAATTAATGTAAAACTTTAAAAAGAACACGCGGGGATTTAAAGTTTCATAGGCAATGACAACAATAAGTGCATTAAGAAAGGGTTCTGAATCATAATTATATTTTTTATATATTATATCTCGTTAAATTACTCTCCCGTCGGCAGCTTAATTAATAAACTGTCACTCTAGTTATGTAGAGAACCATCCAAGTTCACTCAAGTAGAATAATTAAGCCTCAAAATAAGAAGCCTCGCTTTTTAAAAATCTTTGTTAAGTATTTTTAAGAAGAACAAGGGGCTGATGTCTAGTTCAGCTGTAATGCTGTGAGCGATGGGCACAGTTCGCTGTGTATTATTTTTTTAGTCGCTACTTGAGTTGCGTGTTTCATTGGAGACACAGTAGCTCCTTTGTCTCAATAAAGGCCTACTAAATTAGACCTCTCGAGATTCAGGATAACGTGGAAGAACCTCTTAAAACTCGGCCACTCGGCCTATTGCTGCGATCGTCAAGAACAGCCCATAGCGTTTTTCCGGCGCTCTCGAATCTGCTGCGATGGCCTGGCGCGGTTTCACTCTCGACTTTATTGAACGTAAATTCATTAAATCGGGCCTCTTCCTGGGAGATTCTTGTACATCTTCATTGAGAAGTGATCTCGTATGAGGCTTTTTATAAACAAGCTCGCACACACGACGGTAATGGGGAAAGCAAATTCAGTCTCTAATTTAATTAAATGCTTAATTGGGGTTGGCGAGGAGCGAGCGATCTTGTTTATTTAGGGATAAGGAAGTTTTTTTAAGAAAAAGGTTTTTACAACACTTCTCTTTAACTTTACTTCTTGTTGTTTGTTTGTCCGTCTGCTTCAAATCTATTAATCAAGATTTAACACACTTATACAAGTACTTCTACTTTCGATCTGAAATTTTGAACACTTGCGTAAAGCTTGAGATAATGCATGAATCATTTGACAGAATAAATAATTTTAAAATTTTGCAAATAAATTTTTTAATATTAAAAAAAATGAAAAAATAATTTTGTCCGCTACAAATCTTATTTGTAGCAGCGCTCAATTATTGCGCTCAAAATTTAACACACTTCTACTTTTTATTATCGATAATTTTGCACACTTTCGTAACGTCAGACATAATGCATGAATAAATTGACAGAATAAATAATTTTTGAACTTTAATTTTTTTTTATCTGAAAACAAAAATTTAAAAATTAATTTTCTTCAATATTTGAAAATAAAATTTTAAATTCATTGTACATGTGTAACATCGGAGACACTGGATTCTTTAGAAGTGTTGTCTCTAAAAAGTAATTTTATATTATTTATGATTTGAAGTGTTACCGACGTTAACTCAGAAAATAATTTGGTCCACCGATGGCCATAATTGAATCGTTCTAAGAAGAGTAATTTATTGAAAAATTTATGCTTATATAAATGAAACTAAACAAATGTAGTCCACGAACATGAAAGGTATTTGTAAATGAATAAAAAATTTTATATTGATTTATTTGATGTTTCTAGCAGGTTAGCCCGGTTGTGCTGAAAAGATCGAGAAAGATAAGACCTGTAATTTCTGACTAACGTTATTTCAAGTACCGTTCTCTCGATTATGACAAATTTCACAAATCCCGTCCTACGTTATCTTAATTGAACATCCCGTCATATCATTTTGAATTCTGAATCAAGTTGAAAAATTGGAAACTGGAGTGTATTAAATAAAGAAAGGCCCGGTCAAACCAACGTTTAGCCCCGAAATCTTATTGAAGTCCCGTTTTGGATTTAAAATAAAAATTAAACTTTTTATTTTTGAATGAAATTTACACCTACTATATTACAAAACACTACAATTCTTCAACCGAGCTCTCTTCTCCATTTTTCAATACCTCTTGATTGCACCACTAAAAATAAAATTTTGTTCCCCATTTAAGCCCGACATGAAAATTATCTTGGTTACGTGCTCGATCAGCCCTATATACACTGTAATATCATTATAATAATACTCCTTAATAATCACGAGCAAATGAACTTTGACTATTATGTAATACAGTGCCCCTAAGGATATGTAAAAACTACAAAAGTTATATTCATGTTTAAAAAAATTATTGTTTGAAAATTGAAAGAAAGGGCGTGAACAAAAAGAAAATTTTCACTGATTCTTCCCGTACCAATAAAGTTTTAGACGTGAAAATTTTCAAGTAACAATTCACGCACGAATATAGGTCGACGCTGGCTAAATAGCTGAAGAATATTTCACGTATGAATGTTTGTCGATATAACTTTTCACGCGCAAATGAAAGTCAAGACATGCTTGATAGTCGAAGAACTTTTGCCGTAACAACGTGAGTCGCATCAAGAAGACTCGTCAAAGTACATCTCATGCGCGAATCCAAGTCTAGGTAAGCTGCATATATCGTGTCACTGGGACTAAAAGGGCGACAGAGTACGAGATCTCGCAGCTGCAGCAGCTGGCGAGGTTGTCACGGAATTGCTGACGACCAAAGTCGCAACTTAGCAAGTTTTACGGTGCGTCAGGTTGCAGTGACTGCACCACACTTTTGAAGTTAGAAATCCAGCATTCCGACTTATGGATGTCAGAAACTCCTGTTTCAATCAGCTGCCGCTTTAAATCTACGTATCGGTATCAGTGAAATGAAATCATAAGGGTGACTCGACATGTGCACCATACCATGACTTGCAATCGTGCGTAAGGTAAGCTTTGACGAGTTTCTTGCTGCGGCTTACATTTTCATAGCAAAAATTCTTCGACTGATTACCGAGATCGTTATTCGTGATTACCGAGTTTGAAGATGCCTTACCTTGGGACATGTACATCAAGAGTTACGAATTTGTGGCATTGACAGAAGGATTTCTATCTATGTGATCAAAGGCCACGGAAGTTGCAATTGCCATGAAATTTTTCAGTTGATTAAATTTTTTCGCGGTGATTATTGTACATTTTCTTCATGCTAAAAATTGTCGGTAAAACGTTAATTTATTGCTATACTGAGTAAACTCAGATTTGAGATGAGAGATATTCATTCGACTAGAAAACAAAGACAATAACTATAATAATAATAAGCTTGATTTTGTAAATGCATACTATTCAGGAGGACAGAAGAAACATTTCGCAGCTGCAGTTCGCACCCACGCATGAATATATTTCGAATGGAAATGAAATGAGTACATAGTTATACTTGCTATTGTGTGCCAAAGCTTCTTGATTTCAGAGTCGTATCAAGACACTGGCGGACGCAATTATTCACAACGCATTGGAGCGGCCACAACATTGCGGCGCTTTTAGTCTTTCCGCATTGGAACGGCCACAACATTGTGACGCTTTTAGTCTTTCCGCATTGGAGCGGCCACAACATTGTGGCGCTTTTAGTCTTTCCGCATTGGAGCGGCCACAACATTGCGGCGCTTTTAGTCTTTCCGCATTGGAACTTTCCGCATTGGAACGGCCACAACATTGTGGCGCTTTTAGTCTTTCCGCATTGGAGCGGCCACAACATTGCGGCGCTTTTAGCCTC
Organism: Hyalella azteca; assembly: GCF_000764305.2. Lineage (NCBI taxonomy): Eukaryota > Metazoa > Arthropoda > Malacostraca > Amphipoda > Hyalellidae > Hyalella > Hyalella azteca. The sequence continues at coordinate 33,043 of NW_025942308.1, forward strand.
TCCACATTAGAGCGGTCGCCACAGTGTGGCACTAGTATTAGTCTCTCCGCATTGGAGCGGCCGCCACATTGTGGCGATTTTAGTTTCTCCATTGGAGCGTCCGCCACATTGATGAGCTTTTAGTCACCCCGCATTCCAACGTTTCCCGGGAATAATTTGCGATGGATCGAAGCTGTATGCAATTCAGGGCCGAATTTCAGTCTTAAGGCCGAATGGAATAGATAGACGGTCCTGCAGTTCTAATTGGTTTGTTGATTATTCCAGAGATGCTCTAATGAGGAAGAGCTCAGATATGTCGCAGTCGCGAGCAGCGTTGCGAAACAGATGCAATGATTTCATGGGATCATTGATTGCCGTCAAATTACGGTGGATGCGTACTGTTGACTTCAGGGAATATATCGAGGAAATTACAAACCCATATGGTTTGCGTGACAAACGTCTGCTTCAATAATTAATGAGGAATGTTGTTGACCGTATTCGTGGAGGTTAAACATGTATTATGAGTAGAATATTTTAAGAGACATTTGTTCAAAAGAATCTTCATTCTGAAGATTAAGTAACGAAGAGTATTCTGTCCTGAACTTTATCGAGGCAAGAGGCATGAGGCAAAAGGCAATTAAGAGGCACGAATGAAAAGTAAGTCTCCAATTCGCTAAGTGAACGTGGGTACTTACGCTCTATTTTCCTGTCTATGATTGGTGGATTTTGCTTGAAAGGCCGTCAATGATTGGCTGATAAACTTACGATCTCTTAACTTTTTTTGAAAGTATAGGCCCAGAGTCCCCAGACCTCCTCTACACTCGTGTATAAATACGTCCCATAAGAGGATATGATGATTGCGCAAATTGCAAATGATTGCGTGCCCTGAATTAAAATATAAAGCAACATTAGTCCACACACACACCTGAATCATTTATACAGTCGGAAAGAATACACTACACACTATATATAACTTTGTCGGTCCCGTATTAGAAAATTGATACTAAACAAGCTTGATGAAGAAGATTAGGCTCAAGATTAAACGCACTTTCACTTGGAGAGTTCGGGTACGTAGTGACTTAAGCGGACAATATCATTCAGAAGACGATCTGCAAATTTATATGAGGAATATGGAATAAAAAATATGGACGCTTGAAATCCAGAATTAGAAAGATCCCAAACAAAAAATAAACAATGAGCATTTAGTTTTTACTTCAGTAACATTTTAAAAATTGTCTTTAAATTTGAATAATTTTTTGTCTTCAAATTGTTAATATTACAGATGTAATATGTGTAGGTATACTGCTGGGCAAAGTCTCAGCATGATTTCACAAAAAGAAAAAGGCATATTTTTTCATGCATGAATATGAAGTTTTTATCAGTTTCATGTCAGCAACCTCAAGTTCAATTATTCTGGAATTAATTATATTAATAATTAATAAACAAATAATTGAATTGTGAATTAATGCCTCAGCTTGACCCCAGCTTATAGTTTTCTTTGTAATAATTCTGACTGACCTTAGGACAGCTAACGCCTAACTCAAATCGTGAGGAAGTTTACTGCGATATTGCGATTGTCGAAATAATTGCGCACTGTTGACTTATTTGGCTTTGAGAAAGTCCACCAGAATTCCGATCTCTCACTCGAAACAATTGCAATGACGCAATTTAGATTTCACAATTTGTCGGTCATCGTCCACGACTGCATTGCCTGCATTGCTGAGGCGTCTCTGTAAATTTATACAATACAATGATTTCCCTGCAGTAATATTAGACCGGTTCACACTCGGCCCGGAAATAGGAAGTTCGTGAAATTTTCGTCTGGCAAAATGAGGGCCTATTTTTTTCAGATATGCGTAATAAGTGAGACAAAACAATTATATTTTCTGCATTAAGTGATTTCATATTTTATCCATCTAAAACTCGTATTAAACCTTCGTAAAAAACTTGACTGGTATGAGGTCACGTTTTTCAGATATACGTAATAAGAAAGACTAAAAACTGACTAAATATTTGTTTAAAAATGCGCAAGTATTCTAGCGTCTTAAAATCAGAAGCACAGAAAATGGCGGCTAAAATTCAAGAATCTCTTTCGAACACAATAAAAACGAAGGATTATGCCTTGCACAATCTTTCGAGAATTGAGTCTTATACGAATTATCTGTATGTGAGTTCTCTGCCCAAATTATTATAAAATTTAAATAAATAAAAGTTTAGTTTTGCTTCTATTTTTTCATTATGCAAAGGCAGTTTGGAGTGCAGGCGTATTATTTCATTTAATTTGCCGTGGTGAAATTTGTTAATAACAAACTCATACTATCTTCAAATTGAAAGATTAATTTTATAGCCGAGTTTGTAGTGGACAGAAATATGCATAGTTTCGATAGTGATGTATAACTGAATTGGATTTACTCGTTAAATATGTTAAAACCTCCCAGAGTTACGTAAAGCTAAATCGCATGATCTTGCAGTGGATTTTAAATGCTTGCTCACAGGGAAAAATGGTTTTGATGACTTTTGTAGAATAATAATTTTTTGTGTAATGAGAAATGTAGAAATAATGTAGAATAATAATTTTTTAAATAATTTTGTCTCAATAATTTCGCTTAATTAAGCGTGGCGGCTATCAAAATTTCGGGTATCACGACATTTACGCCATAACTATGCAGTCGTTCCAGCGATGCGTAAAAGCGACATATTAGAGAAGAATAATACCAATGATATATTAGTCATAACAATAAATTAATGTTTTCGAAATAATTCATGGTTTGTAATTCTAGAATCAAATGCTACCTTTAACCTCTTCTAGAGAGCAGTAGGTCCTCTAAAGGACATACAGCGGTCCTTTAACCTCCTGCATTTTAGAGGAGCTACAAGCTGGAATAGAGTTGGTATTCCCTCCGCTTCTCAGTTATATATTATAATGTAAGTGAATATTTGAAACACTGAATGCATTGAATATCAAGTTCAGGTGTAGTCATAAGGGAAAATTCAGTCCCTTATTTATGAAGCTCATAACTGATTTTATGATTGATAAAATGATCAAAAAATCTGCGTTGAGTGTTGATACAATATCTGCATGGTTACGTAGTGGCTGAGCCTAAGTTGCATATAAATTCTAGATTGCATTATCCTGTTTCAATTTTAATGCCTGATTTTTTATGTCCCTTTCAGGATAGGTAGCTCGTTACCAGGCCTTCAAATACCGATATAATGGACACAAATTACGACAAAAATATTGTGACTCTACCTATAAAAAAGTTTCCAATGTATGATAGAATTGAGACAAATGTATTGATCTTAAATAAAAAACACAATCGCTCACAAAAAATTGCATGTTTTAAAGGATAAAAGCGCCTATAGATGGCAGGCCCGCTATATAAAATAATCATTATATACTTGTTTTATTATAGGCGTTGATATCATCGAAGTCTGTTGCTGATGTGAGCTACTCATGAGATAATGCATATTATGCTCGGAGAAAGCGACGAGTAGATTGCGACCATTTGGCGTTATGAAAAATCCACCCTAAAGTAATAAAAAGAATGAATTTTTGTAAATGCAGCGACAGTTTCGAATAGAAAAACTAAATTTCCAACTATAAATTTTAATATTTAATTTAAATGAATTGATGCAGTAAGTTTTTCGATTGGATTCTTTGGAGGTAATTGATAGTAGAATAATATGATGAAACCTCACTTAATCTGAAAGTTAACAGCATTAATGGAAGTATCATCATTAATGGAAGAATCATCATTAATGGAAGTATCATCACCAATGGAAGTATCATCATTAATGGAAGTATCATCTGCGGAAATTTGTCCACTGACATCAGTAGGATGGATGGTCTGGCCATCAAAAAGGCACTCGAAATCTTCTCCAACTCCGATGAAAGCAAAACCAGAACATTTTGTTACCAACTTGCGTAATTGGTGGCAAGAAACTGAACCTGCCTTTGCCTAAAAAAAGTGAAGGCATTGGAGATCGGCATGGATTGAGCTCTTGAAAGAGAGGCGCCTTTAGCTGATGAACGAATCGAGGCGAGATTATAGGACTTGGGTAGAACCAAACTTGGGATCCTGAATCGAGGAGGTTTTACAAGCAATCAACTCTTCGAGATCCTCTCTGAAAGCAAGCACAAAGTGTATTAAGAGTTGCTTGTGGGTAGAACCTACCTCCAATTCACGTTAAATGCAGCAAAAAAAAATTTTCGCTTTCGTTAACGAAACTTCCTGATGACACTTTATTTCTTTCTGTGACACTTTCTTTACCAATACCACTTCCTGATGACGCTTAGTGGTATTCGTACCCATTGTGCAAATTTACGAATTATTTTAAAAATGAATATTTAATGTATACTCGAAATGGAGTTGATCAGTTAGATAATATTTTCTCCAAATGAAATAAAGTACACAATATTATAAAAATACCTCGGTTTACTCTTGGTACCTGGGGCTACTTGGAGCTACTTTCTAGGGAAAAACGTGAAACAAATACAGATATACTGTATCTACAGACTACAGTACACTAGATACAGACTACATCAACAAGGGAGTCGTTTATTACAACGAACGCACGAGGATTTATAGGCAGGCTAGCAGCGAGCTGTTGCTGAGTTGCCCAGCATTTAACGACTCCACTAGCGTGGCCTGGGACTGCTACGTCCGCAACACACACTCAGGATACTAAGGCATTTAATGACGCCACTAGCGATGCCTTCACGACGCCATACGCGCGTTACGAACTTCCAGCAGCTGCGCCTGCAACGATCGCGAATACGGAGCCTGATTCTCAGCCTTACACCCCAACAGTACTGCCGTGTGATGGTGCCGCGGGCCGTACAACACTGCCGTGTGAGGCCGGGTGCCGTGGGCCGTACAATACTGCCGTGTGATGGTGCCGCGGACCGTACAATACTGCCGTGTTATGGTGCCGCGAGGGCCGTACAATACATGCCGTGTTATGGTGCCACTGGCGTTACACGAGGAAGCCTGCCAGCACTGCACATTTAATTAGGCCAATTAAGAAACGAATTCACGAGTCAACATTGCTTATTTAACTCCTCATTTACTTTTCGTACTTAATTAAGAACCATTTAATTTCATGTTGAAGGGCGGCCTGTTGTTGGTCTAAATGGAAATAAATTGTCAACGCAATAATAAATACGTGCAATTATTTCTCATAAGTGTCATGTGCAAGAAGAGCATGACAAATGCACAAGGCGCTGGTAACCAGATTTGGTAAAAAAATATTTGTGACTTGCTATCATGTATTGTTTAATAAAATACAGTTGAGTCTGGTCGTTGTTGTAGATTGCATAACTTTCTACGACAATAATAAAATCATTAGGCGCAAAAATGTGCTGAAAAAAACACATAAGAACTCAAATAAGCAGATTTTAACGCAAAAGTGAGAATAGAGTTCACAGTTTTTACCACAAAACATTTCATCTGAATTTGTCTACTTGTAATGATAACTGATTAAGTGTCCCGCCATCCAGGGAGTTAAATTAGGGTAATTGTGGCAGAAAGTTTGCCTGGGAACCATTGTCGGGATCGTAATTGTCGCTAAAGTGCAGGAAAATTTAGGCATCCTAGGGTAGAATTGCCGGGACTGTGATTCCTAAAGTCGTCAAGGTTTTAATCACCTTTGAGTGAAGCCATTGAGGCCATTAGCCTACGGCCAGCAGCTTTTAATGAGAATGACGACTCAACATACAAACGGAACACGAAATTCAGCGGGTAAATGACGGCCACTCGACGCCATACAATCAAAGCTGCCGCTTTTTAGCGCATTTTCTCATTTATGGAAAAAATGCACTACTGTGCTCGCCATGTCCGTCTGTCTCTCTGTCCGTCTGTCTGTCCGTCTGTCCGTCTGTCTGTCCGTCCGTCCCTGACCTCAAGTTATCGTCGACGAGAAAATGCGCTCTATGTCACTCACTGCAGTGAGTAATGAGTTATATTTTTTGAACCTTTATACACACAGGATTCAGTTTTGGGGGAAAATTCAGTCCCTTATTTATGAAGCTCATAACTGATTTTATGATTGATAAAATGATCAAAAAATCTGCGTTGAGTGTTGATACAATATCTGCATGGTTACGTAGTGGCTGAGCCTAAGTTGCATATAAATTCTAGATTGCATTATCCTGTTTCAATTTTAATGCCTGATTTTTTATGTCCCTTTCAGGATAGGTAGCTCGTTACCAGGCCTTCAAATACCGATATAATGGACACAAATTACGACAAAAATATTGTGACTCTACCTATAAAAAAGTTTCCAATGTATGATAGAATTGAGACAAATGTATTGATCTTAAATAAAAAACACAATCGCTCACAAAAAATTGCATGTTTTAAAGGATAAAAGCGCCTATAGATGGCAGGCCCGCTATATAAAATAATCATTATATACTTGTTTTATTATAGGCGTTGATATCATCGAAGTCTGTTGCTGATGTGAGCTACTCATGAGATAATGCATATTATGCTCGGAGAAAGCGACGAGTAGATTGCGACCATTTGGCGTTATGAAAAATCCACCCTAAAGTAATAAAAAGAATGAATTTTTGTAAATGCAGCGACAGTTTCGAATAGAAAAACTAAATTTCCAACTATAAATTTTAATATTTAATTTAAATGAATTGATGCAGTAAGTTTTTCGATTGGATTCTTTGGAGGTAATTGATAGTAGAATAATATGATGAAACCTCACTTAATCTGAAAGTTAACAGCATTAATGGAAGTATCATCATTAATGGAAGAATCATCATTAATGGAAGTATCATCACCAATGGAAGTATCATCATTAATGGAAGTATCATCACCAATGGAAGTATCATCATTAATGGAAGTATCATCTGCGGAAATTTGTCCTCTGACATCAGTAGGATGGATGGTCTGGCCATCAAAAAGACACTCGAAATCTACTCCAACTCCGATGAAAGCAAAACCAGAACATTTTGTTACCAACTTGCGTAATTGGTGGCCAGAAACTGAACCTGCCTTTGCCTAAAAAAATGGAGACATTGGAGGTCTGCATGGATTGAGCTCTTGAAAGAGAGGCGCCTTTAGCTGATGAACGAATCGAGGCGAGATTATAGGACTTGGGCAGAACCAAACTTGGGATCCTGAATCGAGGAGGTTTTACAAGCAATCAACTCTTCGAGATCCTCTCTGAAAGCAAGCACAAAGTGTATTAAGAGTTGCTTGTGGGTAGAACCTACCTCCAATTCACGTTAAATGCAGCAAAAAAAAATTTTCGCTTTCGTTAACGAAACTTCCTGATGACACTCTATTTCTCTTAATAGTGTTCGTACCATTGTGCGGATTTACGAATAATTTTAAAAAAGAAGATTTAATGTACTCATAATGGAGTTGATCAGTTTGATAATATTTTCTGCAAACGAAATAAAGTACGCAAAATTCTGAAAATGCCTTGGCATACTTTTGGTACCTGGGGCTACTTGGAGCTACTTTCTAGGGAAAAACGTGAAACAAATACAGATATACTGTATCTACAGACTACAGTACACTAGATACAGACTACATCAACAAGGGAGTCGTTTATTACAACGAACGCACGAGGATTTATAGGCAGGCTAGCAGCGAGCTGTTGCTGAGTTGCCCAGCATTTAACGACTCCACTAGCGTGGCCTGGGACTGCTACGTCCGCAACACACACTCAGGATACTAAGGCATTTAATGACGCTACTAGCGATGTCTTCACGACGCCATACGCGCGTTACGAACTTCCAGCAGCTGCGCCTGCAACGATCGCGGATACGGAGCCTGATTCTCAGCCTTACACCCCAACAATACTGCCGTGTTATGGTGCCGCGGGCCGTACAATACTGCCGTGTTATGGTGCCACGGGCCGTACAATACTGCCGTGTTATGGTGCCGCGGGCCGTACAATACGGCCGTGTTTTGGTGCCGTACAATACTGCCGTGTTATGGTGCCGCGGGGGCCGTAAAATACTGCCGTGTTTTGGTGCCGTACAATACTGCCGTGTTTTGGTGCCGTACAATACTGCCGTGTTTTGGTGCCGTACAATACCGCCGTGTTAGGGTGCCGCGGGGGCCGTACAATACTGCCGTGTTATGGTGGCCGCGGGCCGTACAATACTGCCGTGTTATGGTGCCGCGGGCCGTACAATAATCTTCTCTATAATATCAACTGTGTTCATGGTAATTTTTTTGCTAGCCGTGTTATGGTGCCGCGGGGCTGTACAATACTGCCGTGTTATGGTGCCGCGGGGCCATACAATACCGCCGTGTTATGGTGCCGCGGGGCCGTACAATACTGCCGTGTTATGGTGCCGCGGGGCCGTACAATACTGCCATGTTATGGTGCCGCGGGGGCCGTACAATACTGCCGTGTGGCCGTGCGATATTTTTCTCTAATATCAACTGAGTTCCTGCCAATTTTTGTTGCTGTTTTATTGCTTTAGATTCTGATCCATAGATTATTATAACAAAATATCAAAATTTAGCTAACTGCTTCGGCTGGAATTTAGCAGCACATGCCTAATCGTTGACATTATTTACAAAAATTTCTTAAATTTTCAAGGGAATTTTAAATATCCAAGACGTCTTTAAGGTTCGAGAAACTATTAATATTTTGCTAGATAGAAATGCAAAGAATATATTTCTGAATAGAAATGGGCGATGCCCATTTCTAATGATAATAAATGTCACGATAATCATTCTAAAACTTGGTTCATGATCTCGCTAGGCAACAAATATGTAGAGAAATGTAATATTGTCCCGGGGCTATAATTATGTGTCCCAGAGGACAGAAAATTCCCGCTTGAGTTCCTAATTGGTTTAGTTTTGACTTAATTGCGTGCAGTTACGGACTGATCATCAATTATCGCTACACTCAGGGAATTTACTGAGTCATATTGTCTCGATAGTGACACACTTCTAACTGGGAAGTGTGTCACTATGTGTGTCACACTTCCCTATGGGAAGTGTGTCAACTTAAACATTTTTTTGGCGGAACATACTGAGTTATATGATATTCAACACAAGGGCAAAAGGTGCATCGATTTTTGGACAATCTCATATGATTATCTTTGAGTGCCTCCACGATATAATTTGGGGAATCGTTCGATGTAAAGCAGAATTTTTAAGCTCTGTTGAGGTCATCCTTGTCAGCTTAAAAATTTGTTAATTATATTATATATTAATAGCAAAAAAGATTCAGTAGAAATCAAGCCGACTTCGGATTTGTTACGGGGAGAATTCATTTCTTAATTATATTGTACATTTAACTATTATAATAAAATTCTTGAAATAAACTTATCATGCGAATTTAAATGACTTTTTATGTAAAACAGGAATAATTCACTACTCTCGAAACGAAATTTAAATCTGATCGTAATTTTTAAATCGAAATTTTTAAATCTGCCCGTGACTAACTATAATAATTTTTTATAATATCATTTGAACTTAAATTTGCATTCGATTACAGCTCTACTGATGGTAGATCGCTTCAGCTGTAGTCAAATGAGAGTTGGTTTAAATAAGCAATTCAGATATTATCTCTTCCATGGAGATCTTTTTGGGAACGTTAGTACTTTAACATATTAAACTGTAATGTTGATTCAATTTATCATGACTTTAAATCAATAGGTCATTTTACTATACGAGTGTCATAGACCATAAGTTGGCCCGAAAAATAACATTTGCAAAATGTTTGTCGAAAATAGGCCAAGGAAAAAGTTTGGATTGAGAATTCGTCATTTATTCATCAGGTTTTTTAACCAAATATAAAAAAAATGTCCCTAATGACCGTCATCACGAGCGAATACATAAAAATGTATTCGGTAATTGCCCGTCCTATTTTATTTTTAAAATATTCAGCGCGCAAAAATGTTAGAATTTATCGCTATGAAGCATAAGTAGTGGCCTTCATTATGAAGCGTGGTTATATAGCATGAATTCTACATGAATTGCGCAGCGCTACAGCACGATTTGTTGTCCTTAGGGTACTTAGTTATGGACATGCCGAGTCCCACGTGAAAATATGTAGTAAATGTTTCTTTCTCAATACTTAGCAGTGCCCTGTATGCAGAAAAATAACCCAGTATTATCATTAACTTTAGAGAATTTCAGATTAGTCATGATTCATTTATAATTATTTAAACTCATACCTCGAAGTAATTAGACGTATTTATGAGAACGGCTATGAGTATCATGGGTGAGCATGAGTCATAACCATCTATTTCCCGCCTCTGGGACATTAATTTCCCTCGACATCGCTGCCTTAATGTCCGCATTCAACTAACTTTGAATTATTGACGTAAATTAAGATCTTAATTAAAGATCCTTTATCGTGGCTGTCCATCACTTAGCCGTGAAATTGTTTGCAATTACCTCAATCAAAGTCGGCCCATATTTTGGGTAATTGAATTAATTAAGTTATTGTTAATTATTTGTCAGGTGCGATCAGGAAATGAAGACATCGGTCAAAAATTTGCTATTGCACTGACGAGCAAGTAAGTCAGTCTTGGGCTTGAAGAGTTTATACATTTCGTAACTTATTATATTATAAAACTGTTTTATTATATATATTATACTTTTTATAGTAATTTATATCGCAGTTCTCATGTATTCGCCAAAAAGAACAGAATATAAAGGGAATAAGGAAATACATATCCAGGGAGTTTGTTTTTCAACGAATAAATTACAATAATTCATTTCCAGGGACGTGATAAACAAGGAACAATCGAGTGCACCTGCCATCTCATGAACATCATAAAAACCCAGACAGGATTTACATTTTATTTTGGTTCATTTCCTGTCCACTTTTTAACTCGTGTTATTGAACCGAAAGTCTCCGGAGAAACCAACCTTAAATTCAGTGCATCAGCTTTTCACTGCCATCAATATTGACGAGATTGCATAAAATCGTGCATCCGGCCTCAGCGACCACCGGCCCCCTTACTAGTGAATAAAATGAGCAGTGCAGCGTGCTTCACTGAGCGGCTTTACGATCATTGGTAGCATAAATAAACGATTCGGCTAGAATAAACGAAGCTCCTGGACCGTAAGGGCCTCGGTAACAGGTCTTAGGTGCTGTAAAGCATATGCGCTGGATTTCTAGACGCATTTCACAGCGCCAAAATGACTTCATAAAGCGAGACGCAGTAGACCTACAGCACGCACAGCGTTGAAGGATGGATGTGAGAGAAATAACTTGCCTTGCGCACTGTCTACAAGAGGTGTGGCTGAACATGCCGAGTTTTAAATTCTTGAGTGAATCCCCCAATTTAGATGATGTACGTAAATATCAATGCAATGAGTAATTTCATTATTGGTAATTTCAATTATTTGTCACCTTATGGAATAGCTATTTTTATTGTGGATGAGTATCGTGAAAAAGAAGCTTCAGTAGAGATTTAGAAAGTCTACTGAAAAATATAATAAATTACCGAGATAAATTTTTCGATGCAAATTACGAATCACTGCTAAGGAAAGCACTCGAAGTTCGTTGAATTAACGAACAAAAATTCAAAATGAGTTTTTCATTTAAAGAAGAGGAGTGAGTGGAATGATGTCAGAGATAGATTTTCTAAAGTACCCCTTTTTAGCCGTTTTCTATGAATTTCACGTTTTCTATCAATTTTTTCGAAAAATTCATAGGAGCAAAATGTTTTTTTTTTTACATTTTACGTATGTATGTGAAGTTTCATGACAATCGGATAATAACTGTAGAAGTTTTCGTATGCTAGGGCGGTCCCCTTAATAAATTACCGAGAAATATTTTTCGACGCCAATTACGAATCACTGCTAAAGTTCGTTGAATTAATTGCTCGTTGAATTAATTTCGTTGCTAAAGTTCGTTGAATTTAACACACTGAGTTCGTTGAATTAATTAACGAAAATTCAAATGACTTTTCCATATAAAGAAGAGGAATGAGTGGAATGATGCCATGTATGAATAAATTTTTCCATAGCAGCATTTCAAGGAACCGTTTAAGACAGAAATTCTATGAAGTTAACTCAATAGGGAGCTGCATGAAATGTTATGAGTAAAGTTCATTTGCAATATCGCATTAGTAATTTTTTTAAATTTTCTATTGCGACTCCAAAACAAAATATTGTAATCAGTATAATTATCTTAAATTAATTTACAGTACGATACTTCTAAAATCTGATATTCAACTTAGGTTGAAAACCCCAAAATACTACTTTGAATTAATTTAACACGATCGCCTATTCGATCATAAATAATCTTTCCACACAGAACATTTTTTACGTGTTGTGTTATTTAGTTTCGCAGAATTACATAATACGGCGAATATGGAAATAGTACGCATGATTCTATGTACGAAAATTTTCACAACGTTTATAAGATTATTATATTTATCAAAGGGCAGGTTTGCAGAAATTCCTTTCGTCAAAAATTTATGCCAGTATGTAGCAAATTTTTGGTACCAAGAAACTTTGTTAGCGATAACTTTATGTTCCTATTTTTAACTGTCCAGCAGCACCGTCGCGTTGAGATCTTTAGAGGTTATAAATATTGAAATATTCACAATTCGATAATCTTGTTCCCGTCTAAATGCTTTTAATACTAAGGTACTCTTTCTTGGCAAAAAGTACGATGTACTTGAAAATCATTCACTAAATATAACTTAAATAGACGAAGAATGTAAAAGCATAGAAAACGCAAAGTAAATTCAGCATAACATCATTGAAAACGTTTAATTCGAAAACCAGCTTCATCATCAACTCAAAAATTTTTTATTTCTCAGCTATTAAATTTTTGTTGGTCTTACGATTCAAGCATCCTTGGCATACGTTTCGGACGCCGCCTCAGACCAAAAATGGAGGAAGTAAAATATGTAAATCAGAAAAAAATGGAAACCTTCGTATTGTAGGAAAGTTGTAAACGTGTGCAGGGTTAGAATTTAGGGTGTAATAAATGAATTTTGTTTACTTTTGAACACTCAAAGCTGGGTGCACCTCTGGCATCGTCATTGAACAACTTATAATGAATTATATAACAAATATATATATATATATATATATACACACAATCAACACTGACAACTTCTGACATTCAAAGTAAAAACTTTGGAGCTCTATAAGGTACCACCCGCATAGCACTACTACAAACTTTTCTAGACTCGTCCAAAAGTTAGACTCGTTAACTTCTGGTCTGCTACCTCTGCGTTATTTTTGCGGGCTAAAAATATTTTGTCTCGGGTGATAAATGGATTTATAAAGATCGTATAGAGATTCATTAATTTACCAGCTTTGGACATGTCAGAAATGCATAATAATTCAACATTTAATTCTATTTATGAACCATAAGAAACATTTAATAGGTTCCATACCTTCACCTGATGCACTACGCACTGGCTCATTTGGTTCAAAATGAAACGAGTAAGAGGAAGCTCTCATCCTTGGGTACAATAGAAGAGTCATTATTATGATTGAAAACATCAAATGTTTTAGATCTCAGGCAGAAAAGATCCTTGCAGAATAAAGTGTTTTTCTTTGGCGACCGTATAAAGCAAAAATTGGCAGGAATTACGTCAAAGTGTTTTCCAAGGACTCGTTTTCTTCAACCTGAACAAGTATCGAGTGTCAGCTAGGGTATGGCTGAAGTGGAAACATTTTCTTTGTGATAGTCTCATGTACATCACAGAGAGCAGTGTTTTATGAGAGAAAAGAGTTCAAAAGTCGGAAAAGGTAATAGTGACGTTGGTTATATGCATGAGGGAGATGGTTGCTGGTCGAATATAACGGACGAAACCAAAAACGTCGATGCGTCATTCCTATTGAACCACCGCCATATTTTGACTTATGGTCTCATCAGTCATGTGCATCATAGAACAATTCAGGAAATAATTGATATCTGCGATAGGTGAATTATTGACGTAGCGTCTTCTAATTGACTTGCCGCGATTACGTTTTGAAACACGTAGAGGATAACGGTTGAGTTCTATCTGGTCTAAATCCGATTGACAAGAAATTAGCTCATAAGCTCTCTTCCAATCGTCCCGACTGTAGGGAGCGACAAATCTTACTGGCTAGTACGTTTAGGTACTTAATCAATTCCTAGTTGTTGATAGTTGTTTATAAGAATTAAATCTTACACTTCAGAAAAGAAGTATGAACTTCTCAAAATTAGGTTGCATCAAATTTTCAGGCTTGTATCAGCTGATGTTGCCATTCACAAGAACGTTAACGTTTTTCCCGTCAACATCCAATGATTCGTCGAAATGCCCTTTCTCTAGCAAGCGGTTGAGACTGTTATCTCCATGGTTGAACTAATATAAGGTTGACCCATGAGAAGCTCTTCAGCCCAGCAGAAGCTCATAAGGTTGACCCATGAGAAGCCTAGCTGTGACGTCACTGATCTCAGTGACGTCACAGGCATTAACCAATCACCTAAATGCGATCAAACTAGTCAACTAATCCGTCATGGGAATGACGGGCTTGTTTACGTCTCACGATCTCAGTGACGTAACAAGAAAGCTGAACTGAAAGACGGAACTTCTCGTGGGTCAACCTCATATAGTTCAACCAATTAAGGCTCCCTTCTCCCCCATTTTGCAATCCCTAGACCCCACGATTGGTCTTTAATTAATGGGAGCGTCTAGGGTAAAATTTATCTCCGCTATTTACAGACGGATCACTATGAAACTTGAAAGCTTAAAAATCGGAAAAGCCGAAAATTTCTATTTTTATGGTAGACGCTCCCCTTAAACATATGTTATCATGAACGTCACAATTTTAGCCTACACCTTCCGTATCATGATGTTTGAGCAAAAAAAATCATGTTATTCATCTATCTGTTTGGGGATATTTACTAATAAAAAAATATGTATCACTTACCCGTTGCGCAAGTGAAGTGTGCGTAATTATTATACAATCAAATTGAATTATCCTTACAGAATTTAGATCAACAGCATAAAAAATTATTTTGTTAAGTACTCACGAGATAAATTAATTTAAGCTTGAAACGCACTTACTGCTTGCACCAGAGACACAGAGATAATTAGGAATTAAACATTCTTTTGCGTAATCACCTTGTTTATCGACTCAACATCTCACTTTAAAAAATGTATAAATATTCCTTGGACTATTTATTCACTTTAAACAATTTGCTTAGGGGCCACTACCTTAGAAAGATATTTTAATAAATGCAGGTACATTCATACGTGATTGAAGTGCTGCAATATTCTAGATAACCCATCGAAAAATGAAGGAAAGAATCTTTATATAAAATTTCTAAAGATCCTAAGATCTACCACGTCAGAAAAAAGTACGGTAGAGCGCAGAGCTAAACATCGCATACGCTTTTTAGCGAATTTTCTCATTATGGAAAAAATGCCCTATTGTGCTCGTCATGTCCGTCCGTCCGTCCGGCCGTCCGTCTGTCCGTCCGTCCGTCCATCTGTCCGTGATTTCACGTTTTCGTCGATTCTGAGAAAATGCGCTCTCTGTCACTCACTGCAGTGAGTACTGAGTTATATTTTTTGTGTCGGTGAGTTTATCCTACGGAGCTCATTGCATCTCCACTGCCGTGCAGTGCCGCACGAACGATCGTTCATTGTTACTGATTTCAAGATGGCCGCCACGACCGTTGAGAGCGCGTTATCGGTGTAATTACGGCCTCGAGCCGCCTGTTGTAGACCAACGGTTAGACGTGCATAACGCTAAGTCCATTAGTTGACCGCCGATATTAATGACTCTAGTGTTGAATCCTGTGAATGGGATGGACAAGGGCAGCATCTCCGTTTCTATTATTAAATCTTTTAGAAAATAATTGCACTTCTTTAAGAAAAACCCTTTCCAACTTTTAAGATGTTTTTGGAGTGTTGGGTTTCTGTGTTTAAGTAACCATCTGTGACCTAATTTACATTTTTAGGAAATGTGTAATTCTAGCTTATATCAAAATCTTTTCTGATCTTGTATATGAATCACTCGTTTATATGAATTCTTCCAAAATTTGAACTTTTTCGCACAGAATTTGGTGCTAAAGGCACTATTTTACAGTCTTGCGTAAAAATATAAAATATCTACACGATGTATAGTCCCAATTCTCGTGTCATTCAGGTAAATTATTACACTGTGGTCGTTGCGGCAGAAAAGCCGAGTCAGCAGTTCTCCGAGGCTCGAAGAATTAGATAATTTATAAGCTGCAAAGTCCAAAAAACTGCGATGTACTGTTTGGGCCGGAGCCGTGCTTCGCATGATGGGATATCATGTCGTGATTTACTCATTTTATTATGGGGTCAATGAGTGATAGCTGCTGTCGATTTGCTGCGTTAAAATTCTGACCGTGACCATTATCAACTGTCGAACTCTTGTCACATTCAGCACAAATTTTTATATAATACTCGCGTGGGCTTGTCCATTGATAAGTTGGCCCAAACGCGAAAGAAAATGCATTTAAAATTGTTTTAACATTCAAATGTGACATATGTGCCGAAGAAGGCTGACATCATACATGTGAAGCAGGTGGTGTCATGGCTGTGCCTAGGCTCTGTAATGTGGCAGTAGGAGTGTCATGGCTGTGTCTAGACTCTGTAGTGCGGCAGTAGGAGTGTCATGGCTGTGTCTAGGCTCTGTAAAATTAGCGGATGGGCTTGTGAAAGAAAATGCATTTAAAAATTGTTTTACATTCAAATGTGATAAATGTGCCAAAGAAGGCTGACATCATAAATATGAAGCAAGTAGTGTCACGGCTGTGTCTAGGCTCCCTGATGTGGCAGTAGGTGTGTCATGGATGTGTCTAGGCTCTGTAATGCGGCAGTAGGAGTGTCATGGCTGTGTCTAGGCTCTCTGATGTGGCAGTAGGAGTGTCATGGCTGCGCCTAGGCTCTCTGATGTAGCAGTAGGTGTGTCATGGCTGTATCTAGGCTCTGCAATGTGGCAGTAGGAGTGTCATGGGTGTGTCAAGGCTCCCTGATGTGGCAGTAGGTGTGTCACGGCTGTGTCTAGGCACTGTAATGTGGCAGTAGGCGTGTCATGGATGTGTCTAGGCTTTCTGATGTGGCAGTAGGAGTGTCATGGCATGTGCCTAGGCTCTTTAGTGTGGCAGTAGGAGTGTCATGGCTGTGCCTATATAGGCTCTGTAATGTGGCAGTAGGAGTGCCAGTGCTGTACTGCCGCCTCAGGTGAGACGGAAGACTTCAAGTGGATGGATCGCTAGAGACGCGCTGCGAGATGAACTTGTCGTTTGCTCTGCCAACAATGTGCCTGTTTGCGGATTCCTGCGCATGAGGTTTCGTTACCTTAATATGGGTGCTTCTCTGAGCACATTAAAAGTGTTCTTGAAATAAAACTGAGTTCATATTATTAAAGTCGATGATTTTTTTTAATTTCACTATTTATTTCACTTCTCGTTTAAAAGTTTTCACTCCTCGTTTCACTCAATTTTCTACCGTCATTTCAAATGCGATTTTTTTATTTTGTCGCATTTTCTGGTTGCATTACTGAATAACACTCTGTAATTTCATTTTTTTCTAACGTTTATGATTTTAGTGACTTTATTAATTAAATTAGTCATATTTATAATAAATTAAATTAATTAGGCATTATAATAAAAATATTTTGATCAGCTTCTCAATTTGCCTCACATTATTTATAGCAATGAGAACAAATTTAAGCATCTGAGAGATTCACACGTAAAGATCAGGAATTAATTCTTACCATTGCGATATTATCGTTAAAACGGAAACATGATGACATTCATACAGCGTAACGACGACTCGTTTTCAATTCAAACTAGAAAAACCTTCTATACGTAAATGAACTTCGTTCAGTTTGCACTCGATGGTGACTTTGCTCTTACAAAAAACTGGACTCCTGCGGTGTCGGTTCCTCATTAGGATCGAGTTACGAGAGGAATAAGATGCCAGTGTTTGGCTCACGGCCTCTTCTCGAAGCCTAAGCATAATTTGCATGGAATATCTTAGCGGCGATGTACCCACGAGTTCATTTTTGCACCTTGTGTTGTTCAAATGTCGTCATGAGATGTGCACTCTGTATATACTAATATTGAGTGAACATATATAGACTTCATTTGTACGGATTAAACTATGTTTCAATTATTGTTAATAAAAATTAAAAACTAATATTGATGTAAGAGCAGCTCTCTTTTTTGTTCTGAAAGTGACCACTCGATGTTCTAATCCGGCATTAGGGATGTATTCGTTAAGAACCTAAAAGAATTTTTAACTAAGTCCGATTCGGATTTTAGAGTAAAATGAAGGTCAAAAATCATTAAGTTCTTACCTCTGCCCTATATATAGTTATCATATCTGTACACTAAAAAATTGAAACTCAATACCAAAGCGAAAAAAAACTTGACCTTAAAAACGATAATTTGAAGAAAATATCCATGTTAGTTAAAATGCCTGGAATGTTAAGCGACATGGAAATTGTGCGGTAAGCCGATGCATAGAAGGTTAATTTCTTTCAATATTTTTCCTTTGCCGAATGTATTGAAAATCATATTTTTAAAATTATTTATGCTCTAAAAAATCATTTCGCGATTCGTATAGGACTAAGCACATGAAATAGAATTTAAAATAAGTCCACTTATTGCAACGTCAGTAAAGTGCATGTGTGTTTTGAAGATACTGGGATTTTCAAAGAAAACTTGCCGTTTCAGAAGCTGCGCGCCACCAGCCGTGAAAAGGCGTATTTCCCTTGGTCTCAGAGGCTATTTTCCTGCCATTGTCAACTGAACTCGTACGGGGATAATTACGCCAACTTCATGAGTCGGAAAGCTAATGGCGAGCGGCAGGCTTCGTTGTGCTGCCGACATGCGAACAAAAGGAATTTTACAAACGACCAAAGTAATCGCGGACGGGATTCTTCCCTTACATTTTTCGTCCGTTCGCTGATCAAAGCTTTGCGGCCACTGACTCGATCAAATTGAACTTTCTTGTGTCGTGGATAGGTTTGTGCTCTAACATCACTGTTTATAAATCAGAACCTTACGTGAAAATTATATTAGTTGCCTCGGATTCGATAAGGCCGGATATGGCTGTTGAAGTCTGAGATTCAGATCGAACTTAGAAGAAAATATTTTTTCATGATTTTGATACCTTGACCTAATTTGATCGTGAAGCTGTCACACAAGGTATAGTCTCGTTTTAAAAGCACGTTTTCTCAGAAAAAATATATCCATCAATAGGATGATAATTGATACCTCTTTTTTCTCATTTTGTGTGATAATAGAAGCGAGAACAAAAGCACATTTTACAGCGCCAGTGACAAATCAATTACATGCAGTCATATTGGCACTCTATTCATGATAAAATATGTGCTCTTAAATAACACGCTTTCTTATAGTTAATTTAAAATTGTTTCTGTTAGCCATTCACTCGTATACGTTGTCATGCTAAATTATTCATAAAAATTCAGATGCTGCATTGTTCATTACTTTGTATCAACTGACAGCCAATAAACGTCTATAGTCAACGGAGTACACTTTACTATCTGCTCCTGAAGCTGTTCCAATTTTGCAATAAAAAACAATACAATTCATGTAATTGATTTTGATGAAACGCGAATGGATGCTTCACCTCAATTGATGACCTGTCAGGGCCTATTGCCGGTATTTTGTCATTCACGCTTGTTCTTGAAAAACGTATCTACAACATGACGTGTATTTCTCTGAAACATGACGCGTATTTCTCTGAAACCTGGCGTGTTTCACTCTGAAACATGACGCGTATTTCTCTGAAACATGACGTGTATTACTCTGAAACATGACGTGTATTACTCTGAAACGTGACGCGTATTACTCTGAAACATGACGCGCATTACTCTGAAACAAGACGCGAATTACTTTGAAACATGACGCTTATTACTCAGAAACATGACGCGTTTTACGCTGAAACGTGATGCGTATTTCTCTGAAACATGACGCGTATGTCTCTGAAACATGACGTGTATTACTCAGAAACATGACGCCTTTTACTATGAAACATGACGCGTATTACTCAGAAACATGACGTGTATTACTCTGAAACGTGACGCTTATTGCTCTGAAACATGACGCGCATTACTCTGAAACAAGACGCGTATTACTCTGAAACATGACGCGCATTACTCTGAAACAAGACGCGTATTACTCTGAAACAAGACGCGTATTACTCTGAAACATGACGCGTATTACTCTGAAACATAACGCGCATTACTCTGAAACATGATGAGAATTACTTTGAAACATGACGCGTATAACTCAGTAACATGACGCGTTTTACTCAGAAACATGACGCGTATTTCTCTGAAACATGACGCGTATTACTCTGGAATTTGACGCGTATTACTCTGAAACATGACGCGTATTACTCTGGAATTTGACGCGTATTACTCTGAAACATGACGCGNTATAATTAACCCATGAATTATGCACACAAAAATCTATCTTGATAAAGTCGAAAGCTATAAATTAGTTCGTATGGGATTTATGTACCACTTGTTAACCAAAATGAAAGTAAAACAAGCTCCTGAAGCTATTCCTGTCAGCATTGCTAGGTGATTGGCTAAATTGCAAGGTGACGCTTCCATGCTGAGTTTGCGATTGAAATTTTATAGCCTCGATATTTGACTGCATCAGGACGCACTATATATGGCGCCACTTTTACAACGCTGAAGGAAAAAGATTTATGATTTCATTTTGCATCTTAAACAAAACGTTAAAAAAATATCATAAATTGATATCCGCAAAAATGATGAAGCGTTCAGAAATATTTGCCTCGGTTGTAATATAATATCCAAATGGAAAGTATTCTGCTTGTCTTTTATCGTATACATTAGAATTCTGTTTAAGAAATGGAGTGATATACAGTCGACGCGATTTGGTAATTTTTAGTTAGTATGAAAGGTTTATTTCATTGCTACTTCAGTCGAGTTCCATGTCTGCCTGTAGTTATCACTCAGCTGAACCAAAGTTTCCTCATTGGTTTTATTTGACTGTTAAAATAAAATTTTCCTGCAATCGGCATCGTTTTTTAACTTGCGCAAAATTGTGGAAGCTATTGTTTATTGGATTTAATGACGGAAATATCTTTCAGAGACACCATTGATCGAGAAGTTCTACAATTTATTTGCCAATATTGGATCATTATCGACGCAACCGAGGGCTTTACCAATCCTTAACTGTTTCAGATACCAATCAAATCACGAAGTAAAATATGTATTTTTTTCAGTTAACACGAAATTATATTAGACTCTATATTGGAGTCTATCTCAATATTATTTGAGCCAAATATGTGTATCGCTAAAGTGTGCTTTGAAACCGTATTTTGAAAGCATTTTGTATCACAGATTTTAATTATCGGAAGATTGAAATTGTTCAATTAAGAGGCTCTGAATTATTTGGAAGCGGAATCCGAAACGATTATCAGGATTAATTCTTCTGTTATCTATTGCAAAAGTTGTCAACTTTCGCGAAAGCAACATGATTAAAAAATTCTAATGTATGCCCTGATGGTGGCCTAGGAATATTTATCTATCAATTATTTTTCTCGCTTCACCCAATTTTTCGAATTACATTTCTGCAAGAAATTGAAGTTTCGAATATTAACGTTCAAAGGTACATTTCATTTTTTGTGGCATGAGCACTCAAGCAAATATTTTTTATCGATAAAACGTAAGTAATTAACATATAAAATATAAAATTTAAGGTAGAAAAATATAATTTTCGAATCAAAATTTCAAGCTTCATATTTTGAAAATTGAAATAATAAAAAATTTTAGAAGCGATGTTTTAAATAGTGCGTTTACAAATTGTATGTGTAACAAATTAACTGCATCTTCCGTCGCTATATATCCAACAAATTGTTTGAAAATGGCTTGCATTTTACAATATCGAGAGTGGAAGTGCAAGAGGGCTTATGATCCTTCAAGTAAAACATTTTTTGGGTATATGCTGGATTGCTCAAATTTATTACGCGAATATTAGAAAAGAATTTACTGCATCTGCACTTGACATTTTTATGGCTCCCCAGAAATTATTGCTCGAAAAAACGTCTCATTTGTTTGAGTAGAACTTATTCCTATTGTGGAATGAAAAACACTCTAAATGGACCACAGAGAAGCGTCCAATAAAATAATAAACCGTTGTTTCTGTAAAAAGTTGGCAACTTAGCTCAATCGTGAATTCTAGACATGCATAACATGGTTATAGACATAATTATAGGAGGTTAATGTTCTAAACAAATTGAAGTTTGCATTTCACTATGGAATATTTATGCAATTCTACTTGGCCTTTCAAGACTAAACTTCGTTTTCAGAGGCGCACTGAATAGTTGATAAGGCCCATATAATTCTTTGTCTGGGTGCCAATAAAAATGTTCATGGAAGTTTCTTCGATACTGAAGGAGTAAATTGAGTTCGAAAATTGGCCGTCTAAAGTGTGGACACTTGCCAAAACTTTGGAGCAAGAAATTATGGTAAAATATGTTGCCATATCGGAGTTTGCTGCTTACTTTGCCGGGGCATTGCAGCTAAAAATAGACTCAAAACATAAGTACACAAAAAACAAATGCAGATAAAAAATAAATACACAAAAAGAAAATCTAACGAAAAAAAAGCTACTGCAGTCAATACATCCTACAAGAAAATTTCCCGATCTTTCAGCACGAATCGTAGTTTTTCATAAAGCACGAATTTTTCAAGTATAGTGAAAACCTTTGCTGATTGTCTTGCTCCCATATCTATAGCCAGTCGGTAAAAATTAACCGTTTGAATAAACTGGAATTTGGTTATTTATTCTCATATTTTATAACTCAAACTGAGAACAAACTTGACATAATTTCTGTCTAAATTTCTGAACATCTATTTCTTCGATTTTTCGTAGCTGTAAATTGAAGGCCATCATCGAACATTTCTGCTCCTGCTGCTTAAGATCTACATACATCACACACCTTAGAAGAAGGTGTGTGTAGAATACAAATACAAAGAAGAATACAAATTTTTATGCTACTTTGGGTTTTAGAACTTTTCTATCCTTGTAAATATTAATGAGTCCAGGCAATTTCTAATTATTGATCTGTGTCAAATTTACAAGAAATAAGTAAACATAATACTACACATTTCATGCTATATTTTAATATATCCAAATACCCAAGTATTCAGCAGGAAACGTATTCTGAGGTTCAAAAGCGGAGGCTCTGATTTGGTAAAGTAAAATAACTTAAAGTTATCGTGTAAGTCATCATTGGGATGGTTGAATAGAATTTTTAATCTGCGTAATAACCCGTGTCAGTTTGTGGATAATTCCCTCTGCAGGCCTCAAGATTGGGACGTTTGCAGGCTGGAGATAATAATGCGTCGGTAAAGAGCATAATTTCCATCATAAAACACATTAACGACTTACACGGAGCAGCTGGTGGAACTGACGTCGTGGACCAAATAGTATGNATGATATGAGCGCGAGACAAGTGTCTGGAAGTAAAGCCAAATGATATGAGCGCGAGACAAGTGTCTGGAAGTAAAGCCAAATGATATGAGCGCGAAGCAAGCGCCTAGAAGTAAAACTAAAACTTCAGCAAAACCACGTTAAGGTTTACGCCTCAATTCATCGTGTTACCTACATTGTCATAAAAAGAAGATGGAGGAAATACGATTCGTAGTTGTCTAAAGCACATTTTCTATGATTTTTTTGTAAGAATATATTAATGATTTTGAAAATCATGTAGGGAACTTTTAAGTTCCTTGAGCTTTTCCGTCAGCGACCTACAGAGAAATATAAGTAATAAAGTTATCAAAAAATGCCACCGCAAAACGCGTTTCTTTTCAGTTCTCTATGCTTCAGATTCCATTCAATAATAAGTTGAAAATCCGATCAAAATTGAACGAGAATGAGATTCGGGATTATTCATCCGAATCTAATAAATTCCATCAAACAATTCTGGCAATATGCCGTCCGGGAGCAACGTTATAGGTAATACTATAATAATCGTACCGTGGCGTTCATGTCGAAATTTCTCATTTATTTATTATCAAAAGCTTTTTTAATTAATGAGGGATGACACATCGTAAGCCAAAGACTTGAATGTCTTTCTTAGCACCAAGGCTGGAATTTATGAATAGAAATTTCTAAGGTTTGATTATAGTCTAATTTACTAATGATGTAATAAATTGCTGTTCTATATAAGCATGCACTCATGAATCCCGTGTTCATTGTTCAATCGGTATAAATTGAACGTGATTAAACTATTCTCTTCAAAAGCTCCATTGTTCAGAATGTTATAACCAACACCATTGACTTTTCGAACCTAATTTTATACTTTTTTATACTTTTTAAAGGCATGCATTAGACCTCAAATTGTTCATCAGAAGCAAGATTTGTAACGTGAGCATCGGTTAGTTGCAAGAAGTAGATCTCCAGTTGAATTTTTCTTGTTAATTAGCAGTGAAGTATAATGAAGGTTCTATATTGGAGACTACAAATTTTAATAAGAAGGATTTAAAAAGTCCCAAACATTATATCGCGCTACTAATATCAGGGGAGCATCAGAGAGCTGAAGATTTCCATATTAAAAGTATAGTTTCCGAGTCGTTAAGTCCGATTCTGCCATTTTAAATTTTAATTTGCAACTAAATCACGATGCAATTTCTAACTGCAAAGGATTCGAATTTTTTTAGCGACAGTTTCACTATAATTAACAGCCTGAAATCCTAGTCAGTTGATGTAATTTGGCAAGTTGATGAAGTTCTGTAACGTGATATGAGTTCCCATATAAATGTTAACGTCCATAACCCAATAATATTTAAATAAACGATGCAAATGAAGTCAATCCTTTTATTTCGACGACGTCAAGTTTACTATCTCGGTCAAAATATACAGTTTGGTCCCTTAATAACAATTTCAGGTTTCGAAAACAAAATCGTGCGCCTTGTAAAAATTCAAATGTCAATGAATTATTTCGAAAAGTTCCGAGTTGAGGATCGAATATGAAAGGAAGAATGGCTTCCCGTATGAGTCTTTGAAGTGAACCTTCCTGAGCCTCCGCCAGACGAGGACGGCTGCGATTCTAAAGGCGAGCGTCACTTTGTGATGACAAAGAAATTCCTGTAGGTTCTTTCACTTGGTTGTCATCATATATGTAGGACTTCTGACGTCAGCGTATTTAATAGCATAACATTAAGTGATAGTAATAGTATTAATATTACCATTACTGCATAATTAATAATAGTAATAGTATTATTGATAGGCTGGAACATAACATAGAGTGATATTTATAATATATACAATAAGTACTAGACATCGATTACTATCCTGAATTAACGAATTTACCAAGCGTAGGAGTTGATTTTCTGATGCCTGTTGCCTTTTCCGAACCGAGTACCTATACAAAATAGAACAGTGGCCAGTTTATGGCAAAGAATTGCCTTCGTTCCACTTGGTGCTTCAGCCCATGTGTAA
The DNA here is from genome assembly GCF_000764305.2 of Hyalella azteca. Taxonomy (NCBI): domain Eukaryota; kingdom Metazoa; phylum Arthropoda; class Malacostraca; order Amphipoda; family Hyalellidae; genus Hyalella; species Hyalella azteca. Next base: position 58,444 of record NW_025942308.1, read on the forward strand.
TTCAACCTTGCGGCTTCTCAGATGTTCTATTTTCAAACGAAGAAAGTTTATTTAGTAAAACCTGAATTTATTGGTTGGATGTAGGTGTGGCTGCAACCAATAAATCCGTGTCGAGTAGCTCGCGAAAATCAACTTAAATTTGGTTAATTTGATTAAATTTTAATCAACTTGAACAGAAGTAGACTCTGATATTTATGGTTTTTTGTATTTATTGCGACTGGTGGTCACTCAAAGTCCAATCGGCGTCATTTCTTGCATCAACTTTTTAAACTACAGATTGGAAATGCAAAAACTCGGCCATCTTCCCCAGCAAAGGGCCCCAAAAAGGACAAGCTGTAACATGCATACCAATGAATGCAGGGGGCATTATATATTTAAATATAACGGAACAACAGTGCTGGCTAAGCGACTTCTGTGTTGTGATTCCATGGCCAAGTAATATGCGCTTTAATCCCCAACAAGTCGCCCAGGTTGCCTATTCTGTAATACTGTAGCTTGTTGTACTTTATGTGAATGCAAATTTCCGTTCTCGCTTTGTTAGTGAAAACAACGGTTCCCTTACAAATTATAGTACATGTGCCTTGTGCAAGTAAGTAATTGTGATTTGTGCAACTGGTAGCAATTGCGTGGCATCATTATTTATAATTGCATCATGTCAAATGAAATTTTTAGGTTAAATTACGTGATTTTTATATTAAAGGACGAATTGTGAAAACTCTGAATTTTCCACAACAGTGTATTTGAAATGAAAGTGATAATATCCTGTATACGGATTTCATTGAAATTATTGTAGATGAATTCTAATCCGATACGGTACTTTCAGAGTAAGAATAATATATTAATAAATATTAATTAAATTCGAATAATGAATCCGCATCAGTCAGCATAGGGCAAAGACCAGCATCAACGGTTGCTTCCATTGTAAAGAGAACTTCATTAAATTATGAATGGAAGCATTGAATTGAATTGAATTCCTAAACTTGATGAGCTCCAATAAAAAATATTTCCAATTTTAATAAATAAGCAAATTAATATCCATCAACGTAGGTCATTAGAGACCACCATAAACGTTACTTTCACTTTTTGGGGAACTACGGTCAATTGTACATGACAATATACTGAATGAATTTTCAAAACTCGACAAGCCCTTATTCAGGCGGCGACACGCTAATGGCCTCGTACACTGTACAGATTAACTGGCGAGAGATTTTTCATTTTTAATGAACAAATAATTCTCGAGTTAATAAGGCCAGTTATTCCTCTTCTTGTTAATTTTTGGCTTATTAAATGTATAATTATATTCAACAGTTAGGTACCATGCCGACGTGTGATATGGGATACTCTGAAAAAATGTCCACAATTAAAGTTTATATTATCAATTCATAATTAAATAAAGCAATTTTCAGAAAATTGTTTTGCCGTTCAGCGTTGATATAGATGAATCGAACAACGCTGATGTCAAATTTTGCTCAATTCTCAAAATTACTGTGAGCTTTGAATGTTATTGTAAGGAATAAAAGGTTCGACTCATCTGCATCTTTTCTGATCGTTTCGCTTGCAGACTAAATTTGCTTTGTGTTATGAAGATCTGCCTGCAGATGCAGTCTGCATCCTGTCACGCTGCCTTGCTTGCAGACGACACCATTTGCCGAGTTACGTTATGAATACCTGCTTAAAGACACTGTCTGCATCTCCTCACACAGTCTTACTTGCATACACTATTTGCCGACTAGCGTTATGAATAAATGCTTAAAGACACAGTCTGCATCTTGTCACGCAGTCTTGTTTGCAGACACCATTTGCCGAGTTACGTTATGAATACCTGCTTAAAGACACTGTCTGCACCTCCTCGCACAGTCTTACTTGCAGACACTATTTGCCGACTAGCGTTATGAATAAATGCTTAAAGACACAGTCTGCATCTTGTCACGCAGTCTTGTTTGCAGACACCACTTGCCGAGTTGCGTTATGCATACCTGCTTGAAGACACAGTTTGCATCTTCTAACGCAGTCTTTCTTGCAGACACTATTTTCCGACTAGCGTTATGAATAAATGTGCTTAAAGACACAGTCTGCATCTTGTCACGCAGTCTTGTTTGCAGACACCATTTGCCGAGTTGCGTTATGCATACTTGCATGAAGACACTGTCTGCATCTTCTAACGCAGTCTTTCTTGCAGACGCCATTTGCTCTGCATTCCGAAATGCTGTCTGCACCCTGGGCCGAGC
>NW_025942309.1:0-413 GCF_000764305.2 Hyalella azteca
TGTTAGGTTACTGGTGTTAGGTTACTGGTGTTAGGTTACTGGTGTTAGGTTACTGGTGTTTAGTTACTGGTCTTAGGTTACTGGTGTTAATAGGTTACTGGCGTTAGGTTACTGGAGTAAGGTTACTGGAGTTAGGTTACTGGTGTTAGGTTACTGGTGTTTAGTTACTGGTGTTTAGTTACTGGTGTTAGGTTACTGGTGTTAGGTTACTGGCGTTAGGTTACTGGTGTTAGGTTACTGGTGTTAGGTTACTGGTGTTAGGTTACTGGTGTTAGGTTAATGGTGTTAGGTTACTGGTGTTTAGTTACTGGTGTTAGGTTACTGGTGTTAGGTTACTGAAGTTAGGTTACTGGTGTTAGGTTACTGGTGTTAGGTTACTGGCGTTAGGTTACTGGTGTTAGTGGTGTTAGGTT
>NW_025942310.1:0-2495 GCF_000764305.2 Hyalella azteca
CATTGAACTTTGCTTAATATTTGGCCGTACGATAAAGGTTTAATGTCTGTGGTCACCGAAGGCTGTTGTCATACATATTTATTGAATGGGCCCCGTCAACTGTCAACATGAATATAATATACATAATAATAATTTGAAATCGTATCAATTCCATGTCGAAAACTTCGAAAAATTTATGACTCATCAAAGTGGGGTAATATGGGGCAGCGAGCCCACTGCGGGTCATGGGCCCATAGCGGGTTTCTCGCTAAGTATGGCAGATATTGAGCCGTGTTCTCTACCGCCGGTCGACGGTAACGCAATGCTCATACATGCACATGCACACATGCGCTATAGGTTTACGCAAGCTCGTGTATACAGGTACGTGTAGAAAGACACGTAGATGCTGGTAATACTTGTGTTCTAGACTCAATGTCATGGAGGCTGCCACTAGTGGCCTCATCTCTGCCACTTTTTCATTGCCCTTATATTACAATGACGCGGCGGGAGATCGTCGGTACTGAGACTTATTCATATTCAGCACTAATCGGAGCATGAAAACTACTTTAATACATGGAAATGTTGCGATTAATATTATGTATATTGTCATTATTTAAAAAAGCTCACACATTAACTATAATGGGGCCTCTACGTTAGTTCAAATAATAATAATATAACCAGTCAAACTTAAGACGATCCTTCAAGCTTGAGGCGGCTGATTAAAGCGCAATTGACTTCCAACCCCCAACCCCAAGCCACGGGTGAGCTCCAATTTCACGCAGAAATTCACAGATTTTCAAACAACTCCGTAAGATGAGGAGTTAGTATACTTTAGAGACAGGAGGAGGGGTTTAGGCCCTTGAGATTATCATCTTGCTATTAGATAAGGGGGAAGACTAAGCAACGTTTTCATTCTTTATACCCATTGGGCACCAAAAATATTTTCAGCTATAATGAAAGAACTTAGTAATAGAAATTGCATTTTTGATGTACGATCAAATATGACAGGTTCATGAATGTGGAAACAATTCTGAATAAGAACAATATCAATATCCTCAATAAATTTCTTTTTTCACAGCATCTCCTCTCATAACATTTGCAGTTATAAAGAAAAAAATTCATTCAACGGGTAACAAAATTATTTTTATCCGGGAATCATTTCGACTCATTATCTCAACTGAATACGAGAATTGATCAAGACCTCATAGAATAGACTGAAGTTAGCAGCATAGTTTTGCATAGAGTGCATGCAGCATAGAGTCCTGGGGCCAGCATGCACCACTCCAGATTATTTAGGCGCTCAAAATTTTAGAGAAAATAACGCCGTTTTTATGAAAATTGTCTATGTTGGGTCAGGTCGGGTCGGAACTCCACTGCATGACTCGATCCCCTGCTACTTGTTATAGACAGAGAAAAAAGATCGATCCTGAAGTGCATGATCACTGATATATACGCGTGCGGTTAATGACCAGAGAATTCGTTGATTTATATTATCAGAGAGTGGAACAATTCTTCAGATGACGTTGATAGATCGTAAGGCATAATTCACGAAGTATTTTTAGTTTAATAACGACGTTTCGAATGCAACAAACATTAATTTTCAAGTTACAATAAGCATTAAATATTGACAGCTTGGTGAAAATAGGTACATAATACTCGTAAATAGAATACTACAGTAAAATTTTGAACTACAAAAATCACTTTGAAAACTATCTCAGAGTTCAGACAAATCCGGTAGTCAGGAGAAAGATAGCTGGCGTCCAATCCGCAGAGACGAGGAGGTCAGCCATCGTCGGTCGGTTGATGTCAGACCACTGCTTGATGACAATGCTGGTGGGTTCCTTCAGCGCAATGCGAGTGACGGTCTGGTTGTGGGCTTGTCTCATGTGGTTCACTTGCCCTCCGGGTTGAAGGTAGCTAAGGAGACAGAGGCGCAGGGCCCTGGTTATTGATCCAATTTGTCCGATGTAGTCCATATGATGAAGAAGTCTACAACCTTCTTTGAAGCAAAATTAAAATTATAGCTAACTTATTTGCAGATTTTTATCTTGCATCGAAACTATTTTTTTTAATAAGAAAGGCATCATTTATAATCATCATAAGGAAGGCATCATTGTCTATCTACCATAAACAAATTACGTCACGAAGTGCCGTATCGAAGAAGCCGCTGATATTCTTATCTTCCGGTCATGAAGAAGCACAAACCGAAAAATGATATTTGTTTCGCTAATGATTATAATTTCAGCACTGGATTGTTATCGTTTTATATCTCGAGCGTTATGATCGTTTGATTATCGGTAACAGGAATAATCATCAACTACATATTGATGAATATATCATATAGCACATTCCAAAGCTCTTAAGCCACAACAGAAATATATTTAAATATCATGTGTATTTTAGGAAATTCAACCTGCAGGGCACTCGATTATTTTACTCCCGAGTTTTCTCTCCTCGTAAAAATTCAAACCCTCATCGCCCGTCATCATTTATTTTTGTTGATCACTTTAAAATGC
>NW_025942311.1:0-402 GCF_000764305.2 Hyalella azteca
GAAAGTAAAGGTTTAGTTTAGGTGTAATAATAATCCATATGTAAATGTTGACTTAACCCTGTACCGCTGCATGTCAATCTCCGGGAACATAACTTTCAGCTTAAATTATGCGTAAACTTTTGAGTGTAACAACCTGAGGACGTTTGTACGTAACAGAGAACATTTTAAAGTTGTCGTACGTGGCGGCAACCATCAGAGGCCATATACTTTCAAAACTCGCTAAGTGTACGTAAGTACTTATACTCGATTTTCTTGTCTATGATTGGTGGATTTTGCTTGAAAGACCGTCAGTGATTGGCTGATGAACTTTTGATCTCTTAACTTTTTTTGAAAGTATAGGCCCAGTGCAAGTCATTTTGCGTTCACTAGAACGTATCCTTTTTGGGAAGTAGGCTTGTGACA